>NC_054399.1:26839928-27140698 GCF_017976425.1 Toxotes jaculatrix
CATTTTGACTTTGTTGTAAAACAGCGACGTCACACGCACAGGAGTCGCCCTGATCCGTGCTGAGAATTAGAGTGGGAAGCTTCATAAAAGACTTTCAGTCACAAGGTTGTTCTGCAATCATAGTTTTAAGTTATTACCCCAATATTAGTATTATGTTCTATTTCTGCCAGTAGATCCCTCTAAATCCTACACTAGTCCTCTAAGGACAGACATGAGCACTGAGGACAGTCAAAGTAAGAGAGTTCAGGGAGACAAACCTGCTGGCAACCTTTTATGAGCGCCTCCTGCTCTTTCATTTCTTTATCTATCTGTTGGAGTTTTTACTCTGTTGCAGGGTCTGTGGCCTCGGCCCATCTCCTCCTCTGACTGGTTCTTTCTGCACTTCGTAGCTGAGGAGTCAAAAAAAGAAAAAACCAACAACACAGCTTATTTACTACATATTGATGTACCACTGCTACTACAAGGCATGACCGGCCACTTCTGTTGTATCTGATTCAGAGTTCTTCAGCACTGATCATCTGCAAATCTGTCTTTCAACAAGCAGTAGAAGCACAGTGTGCCTGCAAAACACAGCTGAAAATAGATGCAAAGCTACTATCATATACATATACTATCAGGGCTTTAGTTATAACCTTGTTTACGTTCCTTTCCTTGTTTCTCAATCCTTAACCCTGCATTTTTTATGAGCTTTGTTGAGCTGTTATGTCCTGTCAGGTGTGTTTTTCAAACCAAAGTCTGTAACACCCACACTAAAGTGATCACACAAAACATCACCCTGAGCCTAACTCCAGTCTCAACCATCTGTTGCTCTTTCAGCTTCTACAGTAACTCCAGCTTTGCCTTGGCTGCATGCTTTGGGTCACTACTATGCTGGAGTCATAAGTCACGTCCAGTCTCAGGTCACATCCACTCTGGAACAGATATTCTTCAAGGACATTCATCATTCCCTCAAGATAAGGGCAGAAATGGCAGTTTTATCCATTTAAAATTCTATTCGATAAATCTACGACACAACAAAGTGGGCAAAATACTTGACTGAGAGTCTCACAGGTGGTTGTGCTTTTAAACGCTGACAAATATTGTGAAAAAGTGGCAACAGCACTACAACCATTCACTGTTGGATATTCACCCTTGAGGGTCCTGCTACAGCTAAACCTGAGAATGAGGTGTTCTGAATGTTGATAATTCATAGTCCAACTTACAGCAAATAAAATAGTCTACAGCCAACTGCCCCTGCGCTAAATCACACAGTGTGGTAAACACACAATATGTGACACAATATGAATTTCAAAGGAATATTTTTTAAAACAAACAAGTAGCTGATTCATATTTTGTTTTGAAAGTTTGTGTGTTGTGAATGTTTGCGCACCTTGCTTTGCAGCAGGTAGTTCTGCTGTCTGAGGGAGTCGAGCTTCTCTGCTCCTCCTTTCATCATTTGTATCTCCCTCTCCTTCTGAGCCAGCTGGACTCTCAGCTCGTCCACCAAAGAGCTGCCCTCATCCCTCTGCAAGTCAGACATCAACACCAGTATCAGATGAAGTAACATAATACTGTTACACGATGCAATCGTTCAGAAGGATTCAGTAGCGCAGCAACGTTCACATGATCGTTCGCTGGCATCTCACCTGCAAACACTGACAGTTAGGGCTGAGTGATGAATTTAATTCATTTGATTACTTTGCATTTGCACTTTAAAAACAGAGATATTAAAATGTATATATACAGGTTACTTTTAGTCTGTCATGAATCACGACAGTCTCGCAAACTCTGATGAGACTGTCTCCTCGTCACACTCTAAATACTGTGTCCCCACCCTGAAAAACAGAAACAGTGATCCTCCACACCATCTGCATGGATCACCAAGCGGTGAGAATACTGAGTATACACTGTCCTGATTATGTAAACTTTAAGTTTAAATCTGCACACTGACAATATTTTTGCAGGGATTTCATATTTTAAGTATTTTCTTACATTGTTCTTCGGAGGACTGTGTGTCAGTCTGGTGTCCTGGTGACTGCTGGTGTCTATCTGCTGCTGGAGGACAGCCACTAAGGACTGAACAGATGCCACCAGCTCACTGCTCACCTTCACATCTGCCTCAGATAATCAGACAAAAGTCATTCAGTGCCTTTACATAAAAAAAAAAACACACACACACACTGACTCCAAAGCTCCACAACTGGCTCCTGCAGGCACGCAGGGCTTCAGAAATCAAAATCAAACTTCAATGGCAACTGAACATAAATAGGATAAAAAAAAATTTGCATAGCTTTAAAGCACAAGAACAAAACATTAAACAATGAAATGTGCAAGAAATAAAGGGGTTGAATATTTTGTATAGCATCTGTATCATGGTATAATATATAACAGTATCATCAGTATAAGACAAATCCTCATCTTGAATTATCAGAGCAGTTTTGGTAACTTGATGATTTGCATGTGAGGGTCACTAATAACCTGTGTAGTCATCTTTGTCTTGGCTCTTCGCGGACTCAGCTTTTGACGGACTCTGTGGAGAACGGGTTTTGGCTGTAGCAGCAGCTCTACTGGTCCCCGATGACTTGGAAGTTGCTGCTGTTCTCCCCTCTATTTTTCTGCCTCTCCTAGGGGCCACTGTGGGCTTCTTCACTGAAGATGTAGAAGGGTGAGAAATGGTGGAGCTACGGAAGGCCTGGGAAAAATGTCCATAATTATTATTATTAGTAATTAAACCATGGTTAAACAATACTGTAATTAAATATTTTACAGAAAAAAAAGGTTTTCTTGCTTCCAAAAAAAAAAAAGTTCATTGGTACATATTGGTGTTGGTCCAGCTTCTATGTATCTAAGCAGCATCTAAGCCTATTTTCAGCCAATGTCACTCTAACATTAGATAAATTTGAACTGTTTATGCTCTACACAATTAGCCTATTCTAAGTAACGGTTAATTTTCTAATATATATATTTATATAATTTTATGTTTCCATAATGTTATCTGCTGAAACGGAGAAGAGTGTGAATTTTGTCCCACCATTTGTTTCCTAACGTTGCCAGCCTCAGACGACATGTAAGAAGAAGACTTGTAGTGATCCTCCATCAGCCTGTCCACTTCCTCTCTGATGCTCCATGTCAGGTCATGGTTGGGATGGTCTGAGGAGCTGGATGGGTGGCTAGTCGGTTCCTTGGCTCCCTTTATTCCCACGACAGGGTCAGTCTTTCCTGGTTGCTTCACTTGTGACTCTGTCACATCTGGGAAAGTCCTTTCCAAGGAGCAGCATGTTTTCTCTTGGTAAAGTTCCACAGCACTGTAAGTAAAACTTGTGTTACTGTTGTAACTTTCTTTTAACTAAATTCAGGTTTGGAGCTGAAAGAAAGGGTTTTTTTGAGGCACTACACTCAACAGTCCCAAAACAGTTTGCCCCCAGTTCTGAACACTGAAAACATTCTTTCTATATGTCTGTACAGGATGTTGACCTTTTCTTTTGCCTGTGGGTTTAGAGATGGCAACAAGTGCATTTGTCAGACTCCTTTTACAAAGGAAGAGCTTTTGCAAGAAGGAGATATACTAAAGGTCCCGCAGGCCACCCTGAAGAAAAACAGAATATGTGCCCTGAAAGTCTGCTAATGTCACTTGCTAATTAAATACTGAACTTTAGCCAGTGTTTTCATCTTCTGGTTCTAACTCATCTTAAACTGAAATTATATCCAAAAAAATCTCATTCACAGACTTCAAACTGTAAAGTCTTGGATACATCTTGAATTTGAATTTCAGACTGAGCAAGGCCCTGGGCCCCTATTTATGTGGACAACTGAGTTATCAAGATTAGACTGCTGATGATTTGACATGAGTGCATAATGTCCCCAAATCTGAAAATCCACCAATCTGAGATACTTTATGTGAAAACTGGACCAACCTGTGAATGATCAAACTAATGTTTTGTGATGTGACCATTTTGAATAACTCAAAGATTTAGTCCTAACCAGATAGGCTGGAGGGTGAACCCTCTGATATGGTCCCTCTCTGGGCGGATGGGCCTCATCAGCTCCTCTGCAGTGGGTAGATCTAAATACAAACACATAATGATTATTCCACATAGTTCACTCCGGTCTTGATATGAGCCACGTAAAAACCTGAGCGCAGAGGATGTGGCCTCTTTCTGAAGCTGCCTCCTTCAAAGAATATGGCCCATAATGCTGTGACCTTTGGACATCTGAAAATCTACCATGCTGAACCTGTGCCTTCTCCCCAATCATACCAAAATCACAGTGTTGTTAAGGGCTTCCACACAGGCTTTACGAGACCAAAGGAAGAGTCTGAAATTAACAAGTACATCTATTTCAACTCAAATAACAGTTTAAGTAACAACTAGAAAAGGTAATCATGCTACAACTGGGGGAGCTGGTGCTTTAACTGGGAAGCAGCTTTTGTAGATGCATCATTCCTGCTGTTAGAGTAGTGAATTATACAGACAGACAGATAGGGACTCCACCATTCCCCCAAATACTGCTGGTGTCAGTGTTTGACCTGATCCATTGGTAGAAGAAGGATGAAGAGACTGTGTGGAACGTTGAAGAGGGAAGTATGGAGACACGGATCTGTGGATCCTTCCTTTCTCTTCCACATGATGAATAGTGGTGATTAAAGTCATCTGAATCCTCCACAACATGGATCTGTCTGTAGGCCTCATGAGGAGCCTCCACTCTGAACATATGAAGGGCCTGTACAGGAGAGAAATTTAATGCGCTCTATCAAAGACAATCCAAGATGAGACAAAAATGATGCAGCGAGATCATTAAATCCCCCTCGGATCAGCATGATAGGAAAGAATATTTTTTAAAAATGACATTTATGTATAAGTAATCTGCAACAGCAAATATATAAATATGTTTTAAGAGAAACAATATACTACCTAAATTATGTTTTAAGCTTCTTGGTGTTATCTGGGTTATTTACATTACCACATTTCTTTGGGTAGTGTAGGTGAGGATTCAAACTCACACCCAAGTGTGTCAGAAAGGGCAAAGACCCCCTCCCCCTATTAAAAGGGCTGACACTACACGCTGACAGTCATTCAAACAATAATTACTGGATGTATGACTGTCACTTCTTCCTGGCTACACACAAGCAAAGAGTGGTTATGCAAAGAACCCAAAGGTCTCTTTCACAGCGATCTTTTCATGTCTTTCACTTAAATGATAATTTTTTCCATAATTTTTACATGCTTCACATGTGCGGCTCTTAGCCCCTCAGGCTTGGATCAATAACAATAAAAATCTGAGCAATTATCGCAAGGTTCCCAGTCCCAATGATCGGTCAAAACTAACCCTGGTTAAAACCCCAAATTTCCACTCTCCCAACTGACTTATATGGGGGAACTTCAAATGCTCATAACTCCAGAACCCTAAGTCCTAGAGACTCAAGGGTGGTACCGTTGGACTCGGGGTGCACACAAATGGGGGGGTAGGACAAGGTCCCATGTCTCTATCTTTCTCAGCTGAGGATCGGTCAAAACTGACTCTGGTTAAAACCCCAAATTTTCACTCTCCCAACTCACTTATAGGGGGGAACTTCAAATGCTCATAACTCCAGAACCCTAAGTCCTAGAGACTCAAGGGTGGTACCGTTGGACTCGGGGTGCACACAAATGGGGGGGTAGGACAAGGTCCCATGTCTCTATCTTGCTCCGCTGAAGATCGGTCAAAACTGACCCTGGTTAAATCCCAAATTTTCACTCTCCCAACTCACTTATATGGGGGAACTTCAAATGCTCATAACTCCAGAACCCTAAGTCCTAGAGACTCAAGAGTGGTACCGTTGGACTCGGGGTCCACACAAATGGGGGGGTAGGACAAGGTCCCATGTCTCTATCTTTCTCAGCTGAGGATCGGTCAAAACTGACTCTGGTTAAAACCCCAAATTTTCACTCTCCCAACTCACTTATATAGGAGAACTTCACATGGTCATAACTCCAGAACCCTAAGTCCTAGAGACTCAAGGGTTGTACCGTTGGACTCGGGGTGCACACAAATGGGGGGGTAGGACAAGGTCCCATGTCTCTATTTTTCTCCCCTGAGGATCGGTCAAAGCTGACCCTGGTTAAAACACCAAGCCATGTACACTCACTACAACCCTAAACAGCAACTTCAGCTTGACAAAAAGTACCACAAAAAGAGGGGTCCAAAACACTCCTAAGGCTCTGAAACGTGCTCCTAAACACTTTCTGGAGGAACACTTTTGGCCTCTCACCCTTAGGCAAATTTTCACTCTCCCAACTCACTTATATGGGGGATATTCAAATGCTCATAACTCCGGAACCCTAAGTCCTAGAGACTCAAGGGTGGTACCGTTGGAGTCGGGGTACACACAAATGGGGGGGTAGGACAAGGTCCCATGTCTCTATCTTTCTCCCCTGAGGATCGATCAAAGCTGACCCTGGTTAAAACTCCAAGCCCTGTACACTCTTAACAACCGTGAACACAAACTTCAACTTGACAAAAAGTACCACAAAAAGGGGGGTCCAAACCACTCCTAGGGCTCTGAAATGTGTTCCTAAACACTTTCTGGGGGAACACTTTGGGCCTTTCACACTTAGGCAGATTTTCACTCTCCTAACTCACTTATATGGGGGAACTTCAAATGCTCATAACTCCAGAACCCTAAGTCCTAGAGACTCAAGGGTGGTACCGTTGGACTCGGGGTGCACACAAACGGGGGGGGGGGACAAGGTCCCATGTCTCTATCTTTCTCCATTGAGGATCGGTCAAAACTGACTCTGGTTAAAACCCCAAATTTTCACTCTCCCAACTGACTTATATGGGGGAACTTCAAATGCTCATAACTCCAGAACCCTACGTCCTAGAGACTCGAGGGTGGTACCGTTGGACTCGGGGTGCACACAAATGGGGGGGTAGGACAAGGTCCCATGTCTCTATCTTTCTCCGCTGAGGATCGGTCAAAACTGACTCTGGTTAACACCCCAAATTTTCACTCTCCCAACTCACTTATATGGGGCAACTTCAAATGCTCATAACTCCAGAACCCTAAGTCCTAGAGACTCAAGGGTGGTACCGTTGGACTCGGGGTGCACACAAATGGGGGCTAGGACAAGGTCCCATGTCTCTATCTTGCTCCGCTGAGGATCGGTCAAAACTGACCCTGGTTAAATCCCAAATTTTCACTCTCCCAACTCACTTATATGGGGGAACTTCAAATGCTCATAACTCCAGAACCCTAAGTCCTAGAGACCCAAGGGTGGTACCGTTGGACTCGGGGTGCACACAAATGGGGGGGTAGGACAAGGTCCCATGTCTCTATCTTGCTCTGCTGAGGATCGGTCAAAACTGACCCTGGTCAAAACTGACCCTGGTCAAAACTCCAAGCCCTGTACACTCTTAACAACCGTGAACACCAACTTCAACTTGACAAAAAGTACCACAAAAAGGGGGGTCCAAACCACTCCTAGGGCTCTGAAATGTGTTCCTAAACACTTTCTGGGGGAACACTTTTGGCCTTTCACACTTAGGCAGATTTTCACTCTCCCAACTGACTTATATGGGGGAACTTCAAATGCTCATAACTCCAGAACCCTAAGTCCTAGAGACTCAAGGGTGGTACCGTTGGACTCGGGGTGCACACAAATGGGGGGGGGGTAGGACAAGGTCCCATGTCTCTATCTTTCTCAGCTGAGGATCGGTCAAAACTGACTCTGGTTAAAACCCCAAATTTTCACTCTCCCAACTGACTTATATGGGGGAACTTCAAATGCTCATAACTCCAGAACCCTAAGTCCTAGAGACTCAAGGGTGGTACCGTTGGACTCGGGGTGCACACAAATGGGGGGGTAGGACAAGGTCCCATGTCTGTATCTTGCTCCGCTGAGGATCGGTCAAAACTGACTCTGTTTAAAACCCCAAATTTTCACTCTCCCAACTCACTTATATGGGGGAACTTCAAATGCTCATAACTCCAGAACCCTAAGTCCTAGAGACTCAAGGGTGGTACCGTTGGACTCGGGGTGCACACAAATGGGGGGGTAGGACAAGGTCCCATGTCTCTATCTTTCTCCGCTGAGGATCAGTCAAAACTGACCCTGGTTAAATCCCAAATTTTAAATCTCCCAACTCACTTATATGGGGGAACTTCAAATGCTCATAACTCCAGAACCCTAAGTCCTAGAGACTCAAGGGTGGTACCGTTGGACTCGGGGTGCACACAAATGGGGGGGTAGGACAAGGTCCCATGTCTGTATCTTGCTCCGCTGAGGATCGGTCAAAACTGACCCTGGTTAAATCCCAAATTTTCACTCTCCCAACTCACTTACATGGGGGAACTTCAAATGCTCATAACTCCGGAACCCTAAGTCCTAGAGACTCAAGGGTGGTACCGCTGGACTCGGGGTGCACACAAATGGGGGGGTAGGACAAGGTCCCATGTCTCTATCTTTCTCAGCTGAGGATTGGTCAAAACTGACTCTGTTTAAAACCCCAAATTTTCACTCTCCCAACTGACTTATATGGGGGAACTTCAAATGCTCATAACTCCAGAACCCTAAGTCCTAGAGACTCAAGGGTGGTACCGTTGGACTCGGGGTGCACACAAATGGGGGGTTAGGACAAGGTCCCATGTCTCTATCTTGCTCCGCTGAGGATCGGTCAAAACTGACCCTAGTCAAAACTCCAAGCCCTGTACACTCTTACCAACCGTGAACACCAACTTCAACTTGACAAAAAGTACCACAAAAAGGGTGTCCAAACCACTCCTAGGGCTCTGAAATGTGTTCCTAAACACTTTCTGGGGGAACACTTTGGGCCTTTCACACTTAGGCAGATTTTCACTCTCCCAACTCACTTATATGGGGGAACTTCAAATGCTCATAACTCCTGAACCCTAAGTCCTAGAGACTCAAGGGTGGTACCGTTGGACTCGGGGTGCACACAAATGGGGGCTAGGACAAGGTCCCTTGTCTCTATCTTGCTCCGCTGAGGATCGGTCAAAACTGACCCTGGTTAAATCCCAAATTTTCACTCTCCCAACTCACTTATATGGGGGAACTTCAAATGCTCATAACTCCAGAACCCTAAGTCCTAGAGACTCAAGGGTGGTACCGTTGGACTCGGGGTGCACACAAATGGGGGCTAGGACAAGGTCCCTTGTCTCTATCTTGCTCCGCTGAGGATCGGTCAAAACTGACCCTGGTTAAATCCCAAATTTTCACTCTCCCAACTGACTTATATGGGGGAACTTCAAATGCTCATAACTCCAGAACCCTAAGTCCTAGAGACTCAAGGGTGGTACCGTTGGACTCGGGGTGCACACAAATGGGGGGGTAGGACAAGGTCCCATGTCTCTATCTTGCTCCGCTGAGGATCGGTCAAAACTGACCCTGGTCAAAACTCCAAGCCCTGTACACTCTTAACAACCATGAACACCAACTTCAACTTGACAAAAAGTACCACAAAAAGGGGGGCCCAAACCACTCCTAGGGCTCTGAAATGTGTTCCTAAACACTTTCTGGGGGAACACTTTGGGCCTTTCACACTTAGGCAGATTTTCACTCTCCCAACTGACTTATATGGGGGAACTTCAAATGCTCATAACTCCAGAACCCTAAGTCCTAGAGACTCAAGGGTGGTACCGTTGGACTCGGGGTGCACACAAATGGGGGGGTAGGACAAGGTCCCATGTCTCTATCTTGCTCCGCTGAGGATCGGTCAAAACTGACCCTGGTTAAATCCCAAATTTTCACTCTCCCAACTCACTTATATGGGGGAACTTCAAATGCTCATAACTCCAGAACCCTAAGTCCTAGAGACTCAAGGGTGGTACCGTTGGACTCGGGGTGCACACAAATGGGGGGGTAGGACAAGGTCCCATGTCTCTATCTTGCTCCGCTGAGGATCGGTCAAAACTGACCCTGGTCAAAACTCCAAGCCCTGTACACTCTTAACAACCGTGAACACAAACTTCAACTTGACAAAAAGTACCACAAAAAAGGGGGGTCCAAACCACTCCTAGGGCTCTGAAATGTGTTCCTAAACACTTTCTGGGGGAACACTTTTGGCCTTTCACACTTAGGCAGATTTTCACTCTCCCAACTGACTTATATGGGGGAACTTCAAATGCTCATAACTCCAGAACCCTAAGTCCTAGAGACTCAAGGGTGGTACCGTTGGACTCGGGGTGCACACAAATGGGGGGGTAGGACAAGGTCCCATGTCTCTATCTTTCTCCGCTGAGGATCGGTCAAAACTGACCCTGGTTAAAACCCCAAATTTTCACTCTCCCAACTGACTTATATGGGGGAACTTCAAATGCTCATAACTCCAGAACCCTAAGTCCTAGAGACTCAAGGGTGGTACCGTTGGACTCGGGGTGCACACAAATGGGGGGGTAGGACAAGGTCCCATGTCTCTATCTTTCTCAGCTGAGGATTGGTCAAAACTGACTCTGTTTAAAACCCCAAATTTTCACTCTCCCAAATCACTTATATGGGGGAACTTCAAATGCTCATAACTCCAGAACCCTAAGTCCTAGAGACTCAAGGGTGGTACCGTTGGACTCGGGGTGCACACAAATGGGGGGGTAGGACAAGGTCCCATGTCTCTATCTTTCTCAGCTGAGGATCGGTCAAAACTGACTCTGGTTAAAACCCCAAATTTTCACTCTCCCAACTGACTTATATGGGGGAACTTCAAATGCTCATAACTCCAGAACCCTAAGTCCTAGAGACTCAAGGGTGGTACCGTTGGACTCGGGGTGCACACAAATGGGGGGGTAGGACAAGGTCCCATGTCTCTATCTTGCTCCGCTGAGGATCGGTCAAAACTGACCCTGGTCAAAACTCCAAGCCCTGTACATTCTTAACAACCGTGAACACAAACTTCAACTTGACAAAAAGTACCACAAAAAGGGGGGTCCAAACCACTCCTAGGGCTCTGAAATGTGTTCCTAAACACTTTCTGGGGGAACACTTTTGGCCTTTCACACTTAGGCAGATTTGCACTCTCCCAACTCACTTATATGGGGGAACTTCAAATGCTCATAACTCCAGAACCCTAAGTCCTAGAGACTCAAGGGTGGTACCGTTGGACTCGGGGTGCACACAAATGGGGGGGGGGGGGGGGTAGGACAAGGTCCCATGTCTCTATCTTTCTCCGCTGAGGATCGGTCAAAACTGACCCTGGTTAAAACCCCAAATTTTCACTCTCCCAACTGACTTATATGGGGGAACTTCAAATGCTCATAACTCCAGAACCCTAAGTCCTAGAGACTCAAGGGTGGTACCGTTGGACTCGGGGTGCACACAAATGGGGGGGTAGGACAAGGTCCCATGTCTCTATCTTTCTCAGCTGAGGATCGGTCAAAACTGACTCTGTTTAAAACCCCAAATTTTCACTCTCCCAACTCACTTATATGGGGGAACTTCAAATGCTCATAACTCCAGAACCCTAAGTCCTAGAGACTCAAGGGTGGTACCGTTGGACTCGGGGTGCACACAAATGGGGGGGTAGGACAAGGTCCCATGTCTCTATCTTTCTCAGCTGAGGATCGGTCAAAACTGACTCTGGTTAAAACCCCAAATTTTCACTCTCCCAACTGACTTATATGGGGGAACTTCAAATGCTCATAACTCCAGAACCCTAAGTCCTAGAGACTCAAGGGTGGTACCGTTGGACTCGGGGTGCACACAAATGGGGGGGTAGGACAAGGTCCCATGTCTCTATCTTGCTCCGCTGAGGATCGGTCAAAACTGACCCTGGTCAAAACTCCAAGCCCTGTACATTCTTAACAACCGTGAACACAAACTTCAACTTGACAAAAAGTACCACAAAAAGGGGGGTCCAAACCACTCCTAGGGCTCTGAAATGTGTTCCTAAACACTTTCTGGGGGAACACTTTGGGCCTTTCACACTTAGGCAGATTTTCACTCTCCTAACTCACTTATATGGGGGAACTTCAAATGCTCATAACTCCAGAACCCTAAGTCCTTGAGACTCAAGGGTGGTACCGTTGGACTCGGGGTGCACACAAATGGGGGGGTAGGACAAGCTCCCATGTCTCTATCTTTCTCCGCTGAGGATCGGTCAAAACTGACTCTGGTTAAAATCCCAAATTTTCACTCTCCCAACTGACTTATATGGGGGAACTTCAAATGCTCATAACTCCAGAACCCTAAGTCCTAGAGACTCAAGGGTGGTACCGTTGGACTCGGGGTGCACACAAATGGGGGGGTAGGACAAGGTCCCATGTCTCTATCTTGCTCCGCTGAGGATCGGTCAAAACTGACCCTAGTCAAAACTCCAAGCCCTGTACACTCTTAACAACCGTGAACACCAACTTCAACTTGACAAAAAGTACCACAAAAAGGGTGTCCAAACCACTCCTAGGGCTCTGAAATGTGTTCCTAAACACTTTCTGGGGGAACACTTTGAGCCTTTCACACTTAGGCAGATTTTCACTCTCCCAACTGACTTATATGGGGGAACTTCAAATGCTCATAACTCCAGAACCCTAAGTCCTAGAGACTCAAGGGTGGTACCGTTGGACTCGGGGTGCACACAAATGGGGGGGTAGGACAAGGTCCCATGTCTCTCTTTCTCAGCTGAGGATCGGTCAAAACTGACTCTGGTTAAAACCCCAAATTTTCACTCTCCCAACTGACTTATATGGGGGAACTTCAAATGCTCATAACTCCAGAACCCTAAGTCCTAGAGACTCAAGGGTGGTACCGTTGGACTCGGGGTGCACACAAATGGGGGGGTAGGACAAGGTCCCATGTCTCTATCTTGCTCCGCTGAGGATCGGTCAAAACTGACCCTGGTCAAAACTCCAAGCCCTGTACACTCTTAACAACCGTGAACACAAACTTCAACTTGACAAAAAGTACCACAAAAAAGGGGGGTCCAAACCACTCCTAGGGCTCTGAAATGTGTTCCTAAACACTTTCTGGGGGAACACTTTTGGCCTTTCACACTTAGGCAGATTTTCACTCTCCCAACTGACTTATATGGGGGAACTTCAAATGCTCATAACTCCAGAACCATAAGTCCTAGAGACTCAAGGGTGGTACCGTTGGACTCGGGGTGCACACAAATGGGGGGGTAGGACAAGGTCCCATGTCTCTATCTTTCTCCGCTGAGGATCGGTCAAAACTGACCCTGGTTAAAACCCCAAATTTTCACTCTCCCAACTGACTTATATGGGGGAACTTCAAATGCTCATAACTCCAGAACCCTAAGTCCTAGAGACTCAAGGGTGGTACCGTTGGACTCGGGGTGCACACAAATGGGGGGGTAGGACAAGGTCCCATGTCTCTATCTTTCTCAGCTGAGGATCGGTCAAAACTGACTCTGGTTAAAACCCCAAATTTTCACTCTCCCAACTGACTTATATGGGGGAACTTCAAATGCTCATAACTCCAGAACCCTAAGTCCTAGAGACTCAAGGGTGGTACCGTTGGACTCGGGGTGCACACAAATGGGGGGGTAGGACAAGGTCCCATGTCTCTATCTTTCTCCGCTGAGGATCGGTCAAAACTGACCCTGGTTAAAACCCCAAATTTTCACTCTCCCAACTCACTTATATGGGGGAACTTCAAATGCTCATAACTCCAGAACCCTAAGTCCTAGAGACTCAAGGGTGGTACCGTTGGACTCGGGGTGCACACAAATGGGGGGGTAGGACAAGGTCCCATGTCTCTATCTTTCTCAGCTGAGGATCGGTCAAAACTGACTCTGGTTAAAACCCCAAATTTTCACTCTCCCAACTGACTTATATGGGGGAACTTCAAATGCTCATAACTCCAGAACCCTAAGTCCTAGAGACTCAAGGGTGGTACCGTTGGACTCGGGGTGCACACAAATGGGGGGGTAGGACAAGGTCCCATGTCTCTATCTTGCTCCGCTGAGGATCGGTCAAAACTGACCCTGGTCAAAACTCCAAGCCCTGTACACTCTTAACAACCGTGAACACCAACTTCAACTTGACAAAAAGTACCACAAAAAGGGGGGTCCAAACCACTCCTAGGGCTCTGAAATGTGTTCCTAAACACTTTCTGGGGGAACACTTTGGGCCTTTCACACTTAGGCAGATTTTCACTCTCCCAACTGACTTATATGGGGGAACTTCAAATGCTCATAACTCCAGAACCCTAAGTCCTAGAGACTCAAGGGTGGTACCGTTGGACTCGGGGTGCACACAAATGGGGGGGTAGGACAAGGTCCCATGTCTCTATCTTTGTCCGCTGAGGATCAGTCAAAACTGACCCTGGTTAAATCCCAAATTTTCACTCTCCCAACTCACTTATATGGGGGAACTTCAAACGCTCATAACTCCAGAACCCTAAGTCCTAGAGACTCAAGGGTGGTACCGTTGGACTCGGGGTGCACACAAATGGGGGGGTAGGACAAGGTCCCATGTCTGTATCTTGCTCCGCTGAGGATCGGTCAAAACTGACCCTGGTTAAATCCCAAATTTTCACTCTCCCAACTCACTTACATGGGGGAACTTCAAACGCTCATAACTCCAGAACCCTAAGTCCTAGAGACTCAAGGGTGGTACCGTTGGACTCGGGGTGCACACAAATGGGGGGGTAGGACAAGGTCCCATGTCTCTATCTTTCTCAGCTGAGGATTGGTCAAAACTGACTCTGTTTAAAACCCCAAATTTTCACTCTCCCAACTGACTTATATGGGGGAACTTCAAATGCTCATAACTCCAGAACCCTAAGTCCTAGAGACTCAAGGGTGGTACCGTTGGACTCGGGGTGCACACAAATGGGGGGGTAGGACAAGGTCCCATGTCTCTATCTTTCTCAGCTGAGGATCGGTCAAAACTGACTCTGGTTAAAACCCCAAATTTTCACTCTCCCAACTGACTTATATGGGGGAACTTCAAATGCTCATAACTCCAGAACCCTAAGTCCTAGAGACTCAAGGGTGGTACCGTTGGACTCGGGGTGCACACAAATGGGGGGGTAGGACAAGGTCCCATGTCTCTATCTTGCTCCGCTGAGGATCGGTCAAAACTGACCCTGGTCAAAACTCCAAGCCCTGTACATTCTTAACAACCGTGAACACAAACTTCAACTTGACAAAAAGTACCACAAAAAGGGGGGTCCAAACCACTCCTAGGGCTCTGAAATGTGTTCCTAAACACTTTCTGGGGGAACACTTTTGGCCTTTCACACTTAGGCAGATTTGCACTCTCCCAACTGACTTATATGTGGGAACTTCAAATGCTCATAACTCCAGAACCCTAAGTCCTAGAGACTCAAGGGTGGTACCGTTGGACTCGGGGTGCACACAAATGGGGGGGTAGGACAAGGTCCCATGTCTCTATCTTGCTCCGCTGAGGATCAGTCAAAACTGACTCTGGTTAAAACCCCAAATTTTCACTCTCCCAACTGACTTATATGGGGGAACTTCAAATGCTCATAACTCCAGAACCCTAAGTCCTAGAGACTCAAGGGTGGTACCGTTGGACTCGGGGTGCACACAAATGGGGGGGTAGGACAAGGTCCCATGTCTCTATCTTTCTCAGCTGAGGATCGGTCAAAACTGACTCTGGTTAAAACCCCAAATTTTCACTCTCCCAACTGACTTATATGGGGGAACTTCAAATGCTCATAACTCCAGAACCCTAAGTCCTAGAGACTCAAGGGTGGTACCGTTGGACTCGGGGTGCACACAAATGGGGGGGTAGGACAAGGTCCCATGTCTCTATCTTGCTCCGCTGAGGATCGGTCAAAACTGACCCTGGTCAAAACTCCAAGCCCTGTACACTCTTAACAACTGTGAACACCAACTTCAACTTGACAAAAAGTACCACAAAAAGGGGGGTCCAAACCACTCCTAGGGCTCTGAAATGTGTTCCTAAACACTTTCTGGGGGAACACTTTGGGCCTTTCACACTTAGGCAGATTTTCACTCTCCCAACTGACTTATATGGGGGAACTTCAAATGCTCATAACTCCAGAACCCTAAGTCCTAGAGACTCAAGGGTGGTACCGTTGGACTCGGGGTGCACACAAATGGGGGGGTAGGACAAGGTCCCATGTCTCTATCTTTCTCAGCTGAGGATCGGTCAAAACTGACTCTGGTTAAAACCCCAAATTTTCACTCTCCCAACTCACTTATATGGGGGAACTTCAAATGCTCATAACTCCAGAACCCTAAGTCCTAGAGACTCAAGGGTGGTACCGTTGGACTCGGGGTGCACACAAATGGGGGGGGGGGGGGGGTAGGACAAGGTCCCATGTCTCTATCTTTCTCCGTTGAGGATCGGTCAAAACTGACTCTGGTTAAAACCCCAAATTTTCACTCTCCCAACTGACTTATATGGGGGAACTTCAAATGCTCATAACTTCAGAACCCTAAGTCCTAGAGACTCAAGGGTGGTACCGTTGGACTCGGGGTGCACACAAATGGGGGGGTAGGACAAGGTCCCATGTCTCTATCTTGCTCCGCTGAGGATCGGTCAAAACTGACCCTGGTCAAAACTCCAAGCCCTGTACATTCTTAACAACCGTGAACACAAACTTCAACTTGACAAAAAGTACCACAAAAAGGGGGGTCCAAACCACTCCTAGGGCTCTGAAATGTGTTCCTAAACACTTTCTGGGGGAACACTTTTGGCCTTTCACACTTAGGCAGATTTGCACTCTCCCAACTGACTTATATGGGGGAACTTCAAATGCTCATAACTCCAGAACCCTAAGTCCTAGAGACTCAAGGGTGGTACCGTTGGACTCGGGGTGCACACAAATGGGGGGGTAGGACAAGGTCCCATGTCTCTATCTTTCTCCGCTGAGGATCGGTCAAAACTGACCCTGGTTAAAACCCCAAATTTTCACTCTCCCAACTGACTTATATGGGGGAACTTCAAATGCTCATAACTCCAGAACCCTAAGTCCTAGAGACTCAAGGGTGGTACCGTTGGACTCGGGGTGCACACAAATGGGGGGGTAGGACAAGGTCCCATGTCTCTATCTTTCTCAGCTGAGGATTGGTCAAAACTGACTCTGTTTAAAACCCCAAATTTTCACTCTCCCAACTCACTTATATGGGGGAACTTCAAATGCTCATAACTCCAGAACCCTAAGTCCTAGAGACTCAAGGGTGGTACCGTTGGACTCGGGGTGCACACAAATGGGGGGGTAGGACAAGGTCCCATGTCTCTATCTTTCTCAGCTGAGGATCAGTCAAAACTGACCCTGGTTAAATCCCAAATTTTCACTCTCCCAACTCACTTATATGGGGGAACTTCAAATGCTCATAACTCCAGAACCCTAAGTCCTAGAGACTCAAGGGTGGTACCGTTGGACTCGGGGTGCACACAAATGGGGGGGTAGGACAAGGTCCCATGTCTGTATCTTGCTCCGCTGAGGATCGGTCAAAACTGACCCTGGTTAAATCCCAAATTTTCACTCTCCCAACTCACTTACATGGGGGAACTTCAAACGCTCATAACTCCAGAACCCTAAGTCCTAGAGACTCAAGGGTGGTACCGTTGGACTCGGGGTGCACACAAATGGGGGGGTAGGACAAGGTCCCATGTCTCTATCTTTCTCAGCTGAGGATCGGTCAAAACTGACTCTGGTTAAAACCCCAAATTTTCACTCTCCCAACTGACTTATATGGGGGAACTTCAAATGCTCATAACTCCAGAACCCTAAGTCCTAGAGACTCAAGGGTGGTACCGTTGGACTCGGGGTGCACACAAATGGGGGGGTAGGACAAGGTCCCATGTCTCTATCTTTCTCAGCTGAGGATTGGTCAAAACTGACTCTGTTTAAAACCCCAAATTTTCACTCTCCCAACTGACTTATATGGGGGAACTTCAAATGCTCATAACTCCAGAACCCTAAGTCGTAGAGACTCAAGGGTGGTACCGTTGGACTCGGGGTGCACACAAATGGGGGGGTAGGACAAGGTCCCATGTCTCTATCTTGCTCCGCTGAGGATCGGTCAAAACTGACCCTGGTCAAAACTCCAAGCCCTGTACATTCTTAACAACCGTGAACACAAACTTCAACTTGACAAAAAGTACCACAAAAAGGGGGGTCCAAACCACTCCTAGGGCTCTGAAATGTGTTCCTAAACACTTTCTGGGGGAACACTTTTGGCCTTTCACACTTAGGCAGATTTGCACTCTCCCAACTGACTTATATGGGGGAACTTCAAATGCTCATAACTCCAGAACCCTAAGTCCTAGAGACTCAAGGGTGGTACCGTTGGACTCGGGGTGCACACAAATGGGGGGGTAGGACAAGGTCCCATGTCTCTATCTTGCTCCGCTGAGGATCAGTCAAAACTGACTCTGGTTAAAACCCCAAATTTTCACTCTCCCAACTGACTTATATGGGGGAACTTCAAATGCTCATAACTCCAGAACCCTAAGTCCTAGAGACTCAAGGGTGGTACCGTTGGACTCGGGGTGCACACAAATGGGGGGGTAGGACAAGGTCCCATGTCTCTATCTTGCTCCGCTGAGGATCGGTCAAAACTGACCCTGGTCAAAACTCCAAGCCCTGTACACTCTTAACAACCGTGAACACCAACTTCAACTTGACAAAAAGTACCACAAAAAGGGGGGCCCAAACCACTCCTAGGGCTCTGAAATGTGTTCCTAAACACTTTCTGGGGGAACACTTTGGGCCTTTCACACTTAGGCAGATTTTCACTCTCCCAACTCACTTATATGGGGGAACTTCAAATGCTCATAACTCCAGAACCCTAAGTCCTAGAGACTCAAGGGTGGTACCGTTGGACTCGGGGTGCACACAAATGGGGGGGTAGGACAAGGTCCCATGTCTCTATCTTTCTCAGCTGAGGATCGGTCAAAACTGACTCTGGTTAAAACCCCAAATTTTCACTCTCCCAACTGACTTATATGGGGGAACTTCAAATGCTCATAACTCCAGAACCCTAAGTCCTAGAGACTCAAGGGTGGTACCGTTGGACTCGGGGTGCACACAAATGGGGGGGTAGGACAAGGTCCCATGTCTCTATCTTGCTCCGCTGAGGATCGGTCAAAACTGACCCTGGTCAAAACTCCAAGCCCTGTACATTCTTAACAACCGTGAACACAAACTTCAACTTGACAAAAAGTACCACAAAAAGGGGGGTCCAAACCACTCCTAGGGCTCTGAAATGTGTTCCTAAACACTTTCTGGGGGAACACTTTTGGCCTTTCACACTTAGGCAGATTTGCACTCTCCCAACTGACTTATATGGGGGAACTTCAAATGCTCATAACTCCAGAACCCTAAGTCCTAGAGACTCAAGGGTGGTACCGTTGGACTCGGGGTGCACACAAATGGGGGGGTAGGACAAGGTCCCATGTCTCTATCTTGCTCCGCTGAGGATCAGTCAAAACTGACTCTGGTTAAAACCCCAAATTTTCACTCTCCCAACTGACTTATATGGGGGAACTTCAAATGCTCATAACTCCAGAACCCTAAGTCCTAGAGACTCAAGGGTGGTACCGTTGGACTCGGGGTGCACACAAATGGGGGGGTAGGACAAGGTCCCATGTCTCTATCTTTCTCAGCTGAGGATCGGTCAAAACTGACTCTGGTTAAAACCCCAAATTTTCACTCTCCCAACTCACTTATATGGGGGAACTTCAAATGCTCATAACTCCAGAACCCTAAGTCCTAGAGACTCAAGGGTGGTACCGTTGGACTCGGGGTGCACACAAATGGGGGGGTAGGACAAGGTCCCATGTCTCTATCTTGCTCCGCTGAGGATCGGTCAAAACTGACCCTGGTCAAAACTCCAAGCCCTGTACACTCTTAACAACTGTGAACACCAACTTCAACTTGACAAAAAGTACCACAAAAAGGGGGGTCCAAACCACTCCTAGGGCTCTGAAATGTGTTCCTAAACACTTTCTGGGGGAACACTTTTGGCCTTTCACACTTAGACAGATTTGCACTCTCCCAACTGACTTATATGGGGGAACTTCAAATGCTCATAACTCCAGAACCCTAAGTCCTAGAGACTCAAGGGTGGTACCGTTGGACTCGGGGTGCACACAAATGGGGGGGTAGGACAAGGTCCCATGTCTCTATCTTGCTCCGCTGAGGATCAGTCAAAACTGACTCTGGTTAAAACCCCAAATTTTCACTCTCCCAACTGACTTATATGGGGGAACTTCAAATGCTCATAACTCCAGAACCCTAAGTCCTAGAGACTCAAGGGTGGTACCGTTGGACTCGGGGTGCACACAAATGGGGGGGTAGGACAAGGTCCCATGTCTCTATCTTGCTCCGCTGAGGATCGGTCAAAACTGACCCTGGTCAAAACTCCAAGCCCTGTACACTCTTAACAACCGTGAACACCAACTTCAACTTGACAAAAAGTACCACAAAAAGGGGGGCCCAAACCACTCCTAGGGCTCTGAAATGTGTTCCTAAACACTTTCTGGGGGAACACTTTGGGCCTTTCACACTTAGGCAGATTTTCACTCTCCCAACTCACTTATATGGGGGAACTTCAAATGCTCATAACTCCAGAACCCTAAGTCCTAGAGACTCAAGGGTGGTACCGTTGGACTCGGGGTGCACACAAATGGGGGGGTAGGACAAGGTCCCATGTCTCTATCTTTCTCAGCTGAGGATCGGTCAAAACTGACTCTGGTTAAAACCCCAAATTTTCACTCTCCCAACTGACTTATATGGGGGAACTTCAAATGCTCATAACTCCAGAACCCTAAGTCCTAGAGACTCAAGGGTGGTACCGTTGGACTCGGGGTGCACACAAATGGGGGGGTAGGACAAGGTCCCATGTCTCTATCTTGCTCCGCTGAGGATCGGTCAAAACTGACCCTGGTCAAAACTCCAAGCCCTGTACATTCTTAACAACCGTGAACACAAACTTCAACTTGACAAAAAGTACCACAAAAAGGGGGGTCCAAACCACTCCTAGGGCTCTGAAATGTGTTCCTAAACACTTTCTGGGGGAACACTTTTGGCCTTTCACACTTAGGCAGATTTGCACTCTCCCAACTGACTTATATGGGGGAACTTCAAATGCTCATAACTCCAGAACCCTAAGTCCTAGAGACTCAAGGGTGGTACCGTTGGACTCGGGGTGCACACAAATGGGGGGGTAGGACAAGGTCCCATGTCTCTATCTTTCTCCGCTGAGGATCGGTCAAAACTGACCCTGGTTAAAACCCCAAATTTTCACTCTCCCAACTGACTTATATGGGGGAACTTCAAATGCTCATAACTCCAGAACCCTAAGTCCTAGAGACTCAAGGGTGGTACCGTTGGACTCGGGGTGCACACAAATGGGGGGGTAGGACAAGGTCCCATGTCTCTATCTTTCTCAGCTGAGGATCGGTCAAAACTGACTCTGGTTAAAACCCCAAATTTTCACTCTCCCAACTCACTTATATGGGGGAACTTCAAATGCTCATAACTCCAGAACCCTAAGTCGTAGAGACTCAAGGGTGGTACCGTTGGACTCGGGGTGCACACAAATGGGGGGGTAGGACAAGGTCCCATGTCTCTATCTTGCTCCGCTGAGGATCGGTCAAAACTGACCCTGGTCAAAACTCCAAGCCCTGTACACTCTTAACAACTGTGAACACCAACTTCAACTTGACAAAAAGTACCACAAAAAGGGGGGTCCAAACCACTCCTAGGGCTCTGAAATGTGTTCCTAAACACTTTCTGGGGGAACACTTTGGGCCTTTCACACTTAGGCAGATTTTCACTCTCCCAACTGACTTATATGGGGGAACTTCAAATGCTCATAACTCCAGAACCCTAAGTCCTAGAGACTCAAGGGTGGTACCGTTGGACTCGGGGTGCACACAAATGGGGGGGTAGGACAAGGTCCCATGTCTCTATCTTTCTCAGCTGAGGATCGGTCAAAACTGACTCTGGTTAAAACCCCAAATTTTCACTCTCCCAACTCACTTATATGGGGGAACTTCAAATGCTCATAACTCCAGAACCCTAAGTCCTAGAGACTCAAGGGTGGTACCGTTGGACTCGGGGTGCACACAAATGGGGGGGGGGGGGGTAGGACAAGGTCCCATGTCTCTATCTTTCTCCGTTGAGGATCGGTCAAAACTGACTCTGGTTAAAACCCCAAATTTTCACTCTCCCAACTGACTTATATGGGGGAACTTCAAATGCTCATAACTTCAGAACCCTAAGTCCTAGAGACTCAAGGGTGGTACCGTTGGACTCGGGGTGCACACAAATGGGGGGGTAGGACAAGGTCCCATGTCTCTATCTTGCTCCGCTGAGGATCGGTCAAAACTGACCCTGGTCAAAACTCCAAGCCCTGTACATTCTTAACAACCGTGAACACAAACTTCAACTTGACAAAAAGTACCACAAAAAGGGGGGTCCAAACCACTCCTAGGGCTCTGAAATGTGTTCCTAAACACTTTCTGGGGGAACACTTTTGGCCTTTCACACTTAGGCAGATTTGCACTCTCCCAACTGACTTATATGGGGGAACTTCAAATGCTCATAACTCCAGAACCCTAAGTCCTAGAGACTCAAGGGTGGTACCGTTGGACTCGGGGTGCACACAAATGGGGGGGTAGGACAAGGTCCCATGTCTCTATCTTTCTCCGCTGAGGATCGGTCAAAACTGACCCTGGTTAAAACCCCAAATTTTCACTCTCCCAACTGACTTATATGGGGGAACTTCAAATGCTCATAACTCCAGAACCCTAAGTCCTAGAGACTCAAGGGTGGTACCGTTGGACTCGGGGTGCACACAAATGGGGGGGTAGGACAAGGTCCCATGTCTCTATCTTTCTCAGCTGAGGATCGGTCAAAACTGACTCTGGTTAAAACCCCAAATTTTCACTCTCCCAACTGACTTATATGGGGGAACTTCAAATGCTCATAACTCCAGAACCCTAAGTCCTAGAGACTCAAGGGTGGTACCGTTGGACTCGGGGTGCACACAAATGGGGGGGTAGGACAAGGTCCCATGTCTCTATCTTTCTCAGCTGAGGATTGGTCAAAACTGACTCTGTTTAAAACCCCAAATTTTCACTCTCCCAACTGACTTATATGGGGGAACTTCAAATGCTCATAACTCCAGAACCCTAAGTCGTAGAGACTCAAGGGTGGTACCGTTGGACTCGGGGTGCACACAAATGGGGGGGTAGGACAAGGTCCCATGTCTCTATCTTGCTCCGCTGAGGATCGGTCAAAACTGACCCTGGTCAAAACTCCAAGCCCTGTACACTCTTAACAACCGTGAACACAAACTTCAACTTGACAAAAAGTACCACAAAAAAGGGGGGTCCAAACCACTCCTAGGGCTCTGAAATGTGTTCCTAAACACTTTCTGGGGGAACACTTTTGGCCTTTCACACTTAGGCAGATTTTCACTCTCCCAACTGACTTATATGGGGGAACTTCAAATGCTCATAACTCCAGAACCCTAAGTCCTAGAGACTCAAGGGTGGTACCGTTGGACTCGGGGTGCACACAAATGGGGGGGTAGGACAAGGTCCCATGTCTCTATCTTTCTCCGCTGAGGATCGGTCAAAACTGACCCTGGTTAAAACCCCAAATTTTCACTCTCCCAACTGACTTATATGGGGGAACTTCAAATGCTCATAACTCCAGAACCCTAAGTCCTAGAGACTCAAGGGTGGTACCGTTGGACTCGGGGTGCACACAAATGGGGGGGTAGGACAAGGTCCCATGTCTCTATCTTTCTCAGCTGAGGATTGGTCAAAACTGACTCTGTTTAAAACCCCAAATTTTCACTCTCCCAACTCACTTATATGGGGGAACTTCAAATGCTCATAACTCCAGAACCCTAAGTCCTAGAGACTCAAGGGTGGTACCGTTGGACTCGGGGTGCACACAAATGGGGGGGTAGGACAAGGTCCCATGTCTCTATCTTTCTCAGCTGAGGATCGGTCAAAACTGACTCTGGTTAAAACCCCAAATTTTCACTCTCCCAACTGACTTATATGGGGGAACTTCAAATGCTCATAACTCCAGAACCCTAAGTCCTAGAGACTCAAGGGTGGTACCGTTGGACTCGGGGTGCACACAAATGGGGGGGTAGGACAAGGTCCCATGTCTCTATCTTGCTCCGCTGAGGATCGGTCAAAACTGACCCTGGTCAAAACTCCAAGCCCTGTACATTCTTAACAACCGTGAACACAAACTTCAACTTGACAAAAAGTACCACAAAAAGGGGGGTCCAAACCACTCCTAGGGCTCTGAAATGTGTTCCTAAACACTTTCTGGGGGAACACTTTTGGCCTTTCACACTTAGGCAGATTTGCACTCTCCCAACTGACTTATATGGGGGAACTTCAAATGCTCATAACTCCAGAACCCTAAGTCCTAGAGACTCAAGGGTGGTACCGTTGGACTCGGGGTGCACACAAATGGGGGGGTAGGACAAGGTCCCATGTCTCTATCTTGCTCCGCTGAGGATCAGTCAAAACTGACTCTGGTTAAAACCCCAAATTTTCACTCTCCCAACTGACTTATATGGGGGAACTTCAAATGCTCATAACTCCAGAACCCTAAGTCCTAGAGACTCAAGGGTGGTACCGTTGGACTCGGGGTGCACACAAATGGGGGGGTAGGACAAGGTCCCATGTCTCTATCTTTCTCAGCTGAGGATCGGTCAAAACTGACTCTGGTTAAAACCCCAAATTTTCACTCTCCCAACTCACTTATATGGGGGAACTTCAAATGCTCATAACTCCAGAACCCTAAGTCCTAGAGACTCAAGGGTGGTACCGTTGGACTCGGGGTGCACACAAATGGGGGGGTAGGACAAGGTCCCATGTCTCTATCTTGCTCCGCTGAGGATCGGTCAAAACTGACCCTGGTCAAAACTCCAAGCCCTGTACACTCTCAACAACTGTGAACACCAACTTCAACTTGACAAAAAGTACCACAAAAAGGGGGGTCCAAACCACTCCTAGGGCTCTGAAATGTGTTCCTAAACACTTTCTGGGGGAACACTTTTGGCCTTTCACACTTAGACAGATTTGCACTCTCCCAACTGACTTATATGGGGGAACTTCAAATGCTCATAACTCCAGAACCCTAAGTCCTAGAGACTCAAGGGTGGTACCGTTGGACTCGGGGTGCACACAAATGGGGGGGTAGGACAAGGTCCCATGTCTCTATCTTGCTCCGCTGAGGATCAGTCAAAACTGACTCTGGTTAAAACCCCAAATTTTCACTCTCCCAACTGACTTATATGGGGGAACTTCAAATGCTCATAACTCCAGAACCCTAAGTCCTAGAGACTCAAGGGTGGTACCGTTGGACTCGGGGTGCACACAAATGGGGGGGTAGGACAAGGTCCCATGTCTCTATCTTGCTCCGCTGAGGATCGGTCAAAACTGACCCTGGTCAAAACTCCAAGCCCTGTACACTCTTAACAACCGTGAACACCAACTTCAACTTGACAAAAAGTACCACAAAAAGGGGGGCCCAAACCACTCCTAGGGCTCTGAAATGTGTTCCTAAACACTTTCTGGGGGAACACTTTGGGCCTTTCACACTTAGGCAGATTTTCACTCTCCCAACTCACTTATATGGGGGAACTTCAAATGCTCATAACTCCAGAACCCTAAGTCCTAGAGACTCAAGGGTGGTACCGTTGGACTCGGGGTGCACACAAATGGGGGGGTAGGACAAGGTCCCATGTCTCTATCTTTCTCAGCTGAGGATCGGTCAAAACTGACTCTGGTTAAAACCCCAAATTTTCACTCTCCCAACTGACTTATATGGGGGAACTTCAAATGCTCATAACTCCAGAACCCTAAGTCCTAGAGACTCAAGGGTGGTACCGTTGGACTCGGGGTGCACACAAATGGGGGGGTAGGACAAGGTCCCATGTCTCTATCTTGCTCCGCTGAGGATCGGTCAAAACTGACCCTGGTCAAAACTCCAAGCCCTGTACATTCTTAACAACCGTGAACACAAACTTCAACTTGACAAAAAGTACCACAAAAAGGGGGGTCCAAACCACTCCTAGGGCTCTGAAATGTGTTCCTAAACACTTTCTGGGGGAACACTTTTGGCCTTTCACACTTAGGCAGATTTGCACTCTCCCAACTCACTTATATGGGGGAACTTCAAATGCTCATAACTCCAGAACCCTAAGTCCTAGAGACTCAAGGGTGGTACCGTTGGACTCGGGGTGCACACAAATGGGGGGGTAGGACAAGGTCCCATGTCTCTATCTTTCTCAGCTGAGGATCGGTCAAAACTGACTCTGGTTAAAACCCCAAATTTTCACTCTCCCAACTGACTTATATGGGGGAACTTCAAATGCTCATAACTCCAGAACCCTAAGTCCTAGAGACTCAAGGGTGGTACCGTTGGACTCGGGGTGCACACAAATGGGGGGGTAGGACAAGGTCCCATGTCTCTATCTTTCTCAGCTGAGGATTGGTCAAAACTGACTCTGTTTAAAACCCCAAATTTTCACTCTCCCAACTGACTTATATGGGGGAACTTCAAATGCTCATAACTCCAGAACCCTAAGTCGTAGAGACTCAAGGGTGGTACCGTTGGACTCGGGGTGCACACAAATGGGGGGGTAGGACAAGGTCCCATGTCTCTATCTTGCTCCGCTGAGGATCGGTCAAAACTGACCCTGGTCAAAACTCCAAGCCCTGTACACTCTTAACAACCGTGAACACAAACTTCAACTTGACAAAAAGTACCACAAAAAAGGGGGGTCCAAACCACTCCTAGGGCTCTGAAATGTGTTCCTAAACACTTTCTGGGGGAACACTTTTGGCCTTTCACACTTAGGCAGATTTTCACTCTCCCAACTCACTTATATGGGGGAACTTCAAATGCTCATAACTCCAGAACCCTAAGTCCTAGAGACTCAAGGGTGGTACCGTTGGACTCGGGGTGCACACAAATGGGGGGGTAGGACAAGGTCCCATGTCTCTATCTTTCTCCGCTGAGGATCGGTCAAAACTGACCCTGGTTAAAACCCCAAATTTTCACTCTCCCAACTGACTTATATGGGGGAACTTCAAATGCTCATAACTCCAGAACCCTAAGTCCTAGAGACTCAAGGGTGGTACCGTTGGACTCGGGGTGCACACAAATGGGGGGGTAGGACAAGGTCCCATGTCTCTATCTTTCTCAGCTGAGGATTGGTCAAAACTGACTCTGTTTAAAACCCCAAATTTTCACTCTCCCAACTCACTTATATGGGGGAACTTCAAATGCTCATAACTCCAGAACCCTAAGTCCTAGAGACTCAAGGGTGGTACCGTTGGACTCGGGGTGCACACAAATGGGGGGGTAGGACAAGGTCCCATGTCTGTATCTTGCTCCGCTGAGGATTGGTCAAAACTGACTCTGTTTAAAACCCCAAATTTTCACTCTCCCAACTGACTTATATGGGGGAACTTCAAATGCTCATAACTCCAGAACCCTAAGTCCTAGAGACTCAAGGGTGGTACCGTTGGACTCGGGGTGCACACAAATGGGGGGGTAGGACAAGGTCCCATGTCTCTATCTTTCTCCGCTGAGGATCGGTCAAAACTGACCCTGGTTAAATCCCAAATTTTCACTCTCCCAACTCACTTATATGGGGGAACTTCAAATGCTCATAACTCCAGAACCCTAAGTCCTAGAGACTCAAGGGTGGTACCGTTGGACTCGGGGTGCACACAAATGGGGGGGTAGGACAAGGTCCCATGTCTGTATCTTGCTCCGCTGAGGATCGGTCAAAACTGACCCTGGTTAAATCCCAAATTTTCACTCTCCCAACTCACTTACATGGGGGAACTTCAAACGCTCATAACTCCAGAACCCTAAGTCCTAGAGACTCAAGGGTGGTACCGTTGGACTCGGGGTGCACACAAATGGGGGGGTAGGACAAGGTCCCATGTCTCTATCTTTCTCAGCTGAGGATCGGTCAAAACTGACTCTGGTTAAAACCCCAAATTTTCACTCTCCCAACTGACTTATATGGGGGAACTTCAAATGCTCATAACTCCAGAACCCTAAGTCCTAGAGACTCAAGGGTGGTACCGTTGGACTCGGGGTGCACACAAATGGGGGGGTAGGACAAGGTCCCATGTCTCTATCTTTCTCAGCTGAGGATTGGTCAAAACTGACTCTGTTTAAAACCCCAAATTTTCACTCTCCCAACTGACTTATATGGGGGAACTTCAAATGCTCATAACTCCAGAACCCTAAGTCGTAGAGACTCAAGGGTGGTACCGTTGGACTCGGGGTGCACACAAATGGGGGGGTAGGACAAGGTCCCATGTCTCTATCTTGCTCCGCTGAGGATCGGTCAAAACTGACCCTGGTCAAAACTCCAAGCCCTGTACACTCTTAACAACCGTGAACACAAACTTCAACTTGACAAAAAGTACCACAAAAAAGGGGGGTCCAAACCACTCCTAGGGCTCTGAAATGTGTTCCTAAACACTTTCTGGGGGAACACTTTTGGCCTTTCACACTTAGGCAGATTTTCACTCTCCCAACTCACTTATATGGGGGAACTTCAAATGCTCATAACTCCAGAACCCTAAGTCCTAGAGACTCAAGGGTGGTACCGTTGGACTCGGGGTGCACACAAATGGGGGGGTAGGACAAGGTCCCATGTCTCTATCTTTCTCCGCTGAGGATCGGTCAAAACTGACCCTGGTTAAAACCCCAAATTTTCACTCTCCCAACTGACTTATATGGGGGAACTTCAAATGCTCATAACTCCAGAACCCTAAGTCCTAGAGACTCAAGGGTGGTACCGTTGGACTCGGGGTGCACACAAATGGGGGGGTAGGACAAGGTCCCATGTCTCTATCTTTCTCAGCTGAGGATTGGTCAAAACTGACTCTGTTTAAAACCCCAAATTTTCACTCTCCCAACTCACTTATATGGGGGAACTTCAAATGCTCATAACTCCAGAACCCTAAGTCCTAGAGACTCAAGGGTGGTACCGTTGGACTCGGGGTGCACACAAATGGGGGGGTAGGACAAGGTCCCATGTCTCTATCTTTCTCCGCTGAGGATCAGTCAAAACTGACCCTGGTTAAATCCCAAATTTTCACTCTCCCAACTCACTTATATGGGGGAACTTCAAATGCTCATAACTCCAGAACCCTAAGTCCTAGAGACTCAAGGGTGGTACCGTTGGACTCGGGGTGCACACAAATGGGGGGGTAGGACAAGGTCCCATGTCTGTATCTTGCTCCGCTGAGGATCGGTCAAAACTGACCCTGGTTAAATCCCAAATTTTCACTCTCCCAACTCACTTACATGGGGGAACTTCAAACGCTCATAACTCCAGAACCCTAAGTCCTAGAGACTCAAGGGTGGTACCGTTGGACTCGGGGCGCACACAAATGGGGGGGTAGGACAAGGTCCCATGTCTCTATCTTTCTCAGCTGAGGATCGGTCAAAACTGACTCTGGTTAAAACCCCAAATTTTCACTCTCCCAACTGACTTATATGGGGGAACTTCAAATGCTCATAACTCCAGAACCCTAAGTCCTAGAGACTCAAGGGTGGTACCGTTGGACTCGGGGTGCACACAAATGGGGGGGTAGGACAAGGTCCCATGTCTCTATCTTGCTCCGCTGAGGATCGGTCAAAACTGACCCTGGTCAAAACTCCAAGCCCTGTACACTCTTAACAACTGTGAACACCAACTTCAACTTGACAAAAAGTACCACAAAAAGGGGGGTCCAAACCACTCCTAGGGCTCTGAAATGTGTTCCTAAACACTTTCTGGGGGAACACTTTTGGCCTTTCACACTTAGGCAGATTTGCACTCTCCCAACTGACTTATATGGGGGAACTTCAAATGCTCATAACTCCAGAACCCTAAGTCCTAGAGACTCAAGGGTGGTACCGTTGGACTCGGGGTGCACACAAATGGGGGGGTAGGACAAGGTCCCATGTCTCTATCTTGCTCCGCTGAGGATCAGTCAAAACTGACTCTGGTTAAAACCCCAAATTTTCACTCTCCCAACTGACTTATATGGGGGAACTTCAAATGCTCATAACTCCAGAACCCTAAGTCCTAGAGACTCAAGGGTGGTACCGTTGGACTCGGGGTGCACACAAATGGGGGGGTAGGACAAGGTCCCATGTCTCTATCTTTCTCAGCTGAGGATCGGTCAAAACTGACTCTGGTTAAAACCCCAAATTTTCACTCTCCCAACTCACTTATATGGGGGAACTTCAAATGCTCATAACTCCAGAACCCTAAGTCCTAGAGACTCAAGGGTGGTACCGTTGGACTCGGGGTGCACACAAATGGGGGGGTAGGACAAGGTCCCATGTCTCTATCTTGCTCCGCTGAGGATCGGTCAAAACTGACCCTGGTCAAAACTCCAAGCCCTGTACACTCTCAACAACTGTGAACACCAACTTCAACTTGACAAAAAGTACCACAAAAAGGGGGGTCCAAACCACTCCTAGGGCTCTGAAATGTGTTCCTAAACACTTTCTGGGGGAACACTTTTGGCCTTTCACACTTAGACAGATTTGCACTCTCCCAACTGACTTATATGGGGGAACTTCAAATGCTCATAACTCCAGAACCCTAAGTCCTAGAGACTCAAGGGTGGTACCGTTGGACTCGGGGTGCACACAAATGGGGGGGTAGGACAAGGTCCCATGTCTCTATCTTGCTCCGCTGAGGATCAGTCAAAACTGACTCTGGTTAAAACCCCAAATTTTCACTCTCCCAACTGACTTATATGGGGGAACTTCAAATGCTCATAACTCCAGAACCCTAAGTCCTAGAGACTCAAGGGTGGTACCGTTGGACTCGGGGTGCACACAAATGGGGGGGTAGGACAAGGTCCCATGTCTCTATCTTGCTCCGCTGAGGATCGGTCAAAACTGACCCTGGTCAAAACTCCAAGCCCTGTACACTCTTAACAACCGTGAACACCAACTTCAACTTGACAAAAAGTACCACAAAAAGGGGGGCCCAAACCACTCCTAGGGCTCTGAAATGTGTTCCTAAACACTTTCTGGGGGAACACTTTGGGCCTTTCACACTTAGGCAGATTTTCACTCTCCCAACTCACTTATATGGGGGAACTTCAAATGCTCATAACTCCAGAACCCTAAGTCCTAGAGACTCAAGGGTGGTACCGTTGGACTCGGGGTGCACACAAATGGGGGGGTAGGACAAGGTCCCATGTCTCTATCTTTCTCAGCTGAGGATCGGTCAAAACTGACTCTGGTTAAAACCCCAAATTTTCACTCTCCCAACTGACTTATATGGGGGAACTTCAAATGCTCATAACTCCAGAACCCTAAGTCCTAGAGACTCAAGGGTGGTACCGTTGGACTCGGGGTGCACACAAATGGGGGGGTAGGACAAGGTCCCATGTCTCTATCTTGCTCCGCTGAGGATCGGTCAAAACTGACCCTGGTCAAAACTCCAAGCCCTGTACATTCTTAACAACCGTGAACACAAACTTCAACTTGACAAAAAGTACCACAAAAAGGGGGGTCCAAACCACTCCTAGGGCTCTGAAATGTGTTCCTAAACACTTTCTGGGGGAACACTTTTGGCCTTTCACACTTAGGCAGATTTGCACTCTCCCAACTCACTTATATGGGGGAACTTCAAATGCTCATAACTCCAGAACCCTAAGTCCTAGAGACTCAAGGGTGGTACCGTTGGACTCGGGGTGCACACAAATGGGGGGGTAGGACAAGGTCCCATGTCTCTATCTTTCTCAGCTGAGGATCGGTCAAAACTGACTCTGGTTAAAACCCCAAATTTTCACTCTCCCAACTGACTTATATGGGGGAACTTCAAATGCTCATAACTCCAGAACCCTAAGTCCTAGAGACTCAAGGGTGGTACCGTTGGACTCGGGGTGCACACAAATGGGGGGGTAGGACAAGGTCCCATGTCTCTATCTTTCTCAGCTGAGGATTGGTCAAAACTGACTCTGTTTAAAACCCCAAATTTTCACTCTCCCAACTGACTTATATGGGGGAACTTCAAATGCTCATAACTCCAGAACCCTAAGTCGTAGAGACTCAAGGGTGGTACCGTTGGACTCGGGGTGCACACAAATGGGGGGGTAGGACAAGGTCCCATGTCTCTATCTTGCTCCGCTGAGGATCGGTCAAAACTGACCCTGGTCAAAACTCCAAGCCCTGTACACTCTTAACAACCGTGAACACAAACTTCAACTTGACAAAAAGTACCACAAAAAAGGGGGGTCCAAACCACTCCTAGGGCTCTGAAATGTGTTCCTAAACACTTTCTGGGGGAACACTTTTGGCCTTTCACACTTAGGCAGATTTTCACTCTCCCAACTCACTTATATGGGGGAACTTCAAATGCTCATAACTCCAGAACCCTAAGTCCTAGAGACTCAAGGGTGGTACCGTTGGACTCGGGGTGCACACAAATGGGGGGGTAGGACAAGGTCCCATGTCTCTATCTTTCTCCGCTGAGGATCGGTCAAAACTGACCCTGGTTAAAACCCCAAATTTTCACTCTCCCAACTGACTTATATGGGGGAACTTCAAATGCTCATAACTCCAGAACCCTAAGTCCTAGAGACTCAAGGGTGGTACCGTTGGACTCGGGGTGCACACAAATGGGGGGGTAGGACAAGGTCCCATGTCTCTATCTTTCTCAGCTGAGGATTGGTCAAAACTGACTCTGTTTAAAACCCCAAATTTTCACTCTCCCAACTCACTTATATGGGGGAACTTCAAATGCTCATAACTCCAGAACCCTAAGTCCTAGAGACTCAAGGGTGGTACCGTTGGACTCGGGGTGCACACAAATGGGGGGGTAGGACAAGGTCCCATGTCTGTATCTTGCTCCGCTGAGGATTGGTCAAAACTGACTCTGTTTAAAACCCCAAATTTTCACTCTCCCAACTGACTTATATGGGGGAACTTCAAATGCTCATAACTCCAGAACCCTAAGTCCTAGAGACTCAAGGGTGGTACCGTTGGACTCGGGGTGCACACAAATGGGGGGGTAGGACAAGGTCCCATGTCTCTATCTTTCTCCGCTGAGGATCGGTCAAAACTGACCCTGGTTAAATCCCAAATTTTCACTCTCCCAACTCACTTATATGGGGGAACTTCAAATGCTCATAACTCCAGAACCCTAAGTCCTAGAGACTCAAGGGTGGTACCGTTGGACTCGGGGTGCACACAAATGGGGGGGTAGGACAAGGTCCCATGTCTGTATCTTGCTCCGCTGAGGATCGGTCAAAACTGACCCTGGTTAAATCCCAAATTTTCACTCTCCCAACTCACTTACATGGGGGAACTTCAAACGCTCATAACTCCAGAACCCTAAGTCCTAGAGACTCAAGGGTGGTACCGTTGGACTCGGGGTGCACACAAATGGGGGGGTAGGACAAGGTCCCATGTCTCTATCTTTCTCAGCTGAGGATCGGTCAAAACTGACTCTGGTTAAAACCCCAAATTTTCACTCTCCCAACTGACTTATATGGGGGAACTTCAAATGCTCATAACTCCAGAACCCTAAGTCCTAGAGACTCAAGGGTGGTACCGTTGGACTCGGGGTGCACACAAATGGGGGGGTAGGACAAGGTCCCATGTCTCTATCTTTCTCAGCTGAGGATCGGTCAAAACTGACTCTGGTTAAAACCCCAAATTTTCACTCTCCCAACTGACTTATATGGGGGAACTTCAAATGCTCATAACTCCAGAACCCTAAGTCCTAGAGACTCAAGGGTGGTACCGTTGGACTCGGGGTGCACACAAATGGGGGGGTAGGACAAGGTCCCATGTCTCTATCTTTCTCAGCTGAGGATTGGTCAAAACTGACTCTGTTTAAAACCCCAAATTTTCACTCTCCCAACTGACTTATATGGGGGAACTTCAAATGCTCATAACTCCAGAACCCTAAGTCGTAGAGACTCAAGGGTGGTACCGTTGGACTCGGGGTGCACACAAATGGGGGGGTAGGACAAGGTCCCATGTCTCTATCTTGCTCCGCTGAGGATCGGTCAAAACTGACCCTGGTCAAAACTCCAAGCCCTGTACACTCTTAACAACCGTGAACACAAACTTCAACTTGACAAAAAGTACCACAAAAAAGGGGGGTCCAAACCACTCCTAGGGCTCTGAAATGTGTTCCTAAACACTTTCTGGGGGAACACTTTTGGCCTTTCACACTTAGGCAGATTTTCACTCTCCCAACTCACTTATATGGGGGAACTTCAAATGCTCATAACTCCAGAACCCTAAGTCCTAGAGACTCAAGGGTGGTACCGTTGGACTCGGGGTGCACACAAATGGGGGGGTAGGACAAGGTCCCATGTCTCTATCTTTCTCCGCTGAGGATCGGTCAAAACTGACCCTGGTTAAAACCCCAAATTTTCACTCTCCCAACTGACTTATATGGGGGAACTTCAAATGCTCATAACTCCAGAACCCTAAGTCCTAGAGACTCAAGGGTGGTACCGTTGGACTCGGGGTGCACACAAATGGGGGGGTAGGACAAGGTCCCATGTCTCTATCTTTCTCAGCTGAGGATTGGTCAAAACTGACTCTGTTTAAAACCCCAAATTTTCACTCTCCCAACTCACTTATATGGGGGAACTTCAAATGCTCATAACTCCAGAACCCTAAGTCCTAGAGACTCAAGGGTGGTACCGTTGGACTCGGGGTGCACACAAATGGGGGGGTAGGACAAGGTCCCATGTCTGTATCTTGCTCCGCTGAGGATTGGTCAAAACTGACTCTGTTTAAAACCCCAAATTTTCACTCTCCCAACTGACTTATATGGGGGAACTTCAAATGCTCATAACTCCAGAACCCTAAGTCCTAGAGACTCAAGGGTGGTACCGTTGGACTCGGGGTGCACACAAATGGGGGGGTAGGACAAGGTCCCATGTCTCTATCTTTCTCCGCTGAGGATCGGTCAAAACTGACCCTGGTTAAATCCCAAATTTTCACTCTCCCAACTCACTTATATGGGGGAACTTCAAATGCTCATAACTCCAGAACCCTAAGTCCTAGAGACTCAAGGGTGGTACCGTTGGACTCGGGGTGCACACAAATGGGGGGGTAGGACAAGGTCCCATGTCTGTATCTTGCTCCGCTGAGGATCGGTCAAAACTGACCCTGGTTAAATCCCAAATTTTCACTCTCCCAACTCACTTACATGGGGGAACTTCAAACGCTCATAACTCCAGAACCCTAAGTCCTAGAGACTCAAGGGTGGTACCGTTGGACTCGGGGTGCACACAAATGGGGGGGTAGGACAAGGTCCCATGTCTCTATCTTTCTCAGCTGAGGATCGGTCAAAACTGACTCTGGTTAAAACCCCAAATTTTCACTCTCCCAACTGACTTATATGGGGGAACTTCAAATGCTCATAACTCCAGAACCCTAAGTCCTAGAGACTCAAGGGTGGTACCGTTGGACTCGGGGTGCACACAAATGGGGGGGTAGGACAAGGTCCCATGTCTCTATCTTTCTCAGCTGAGGATTGGTCAAAACTGACTCTGTTTAAAACCCCAAATTTTCACTCTCCCAACTGACTTATATGGGGGAACTTCAAATGCTCATAACTCCAGAACCCTAAGTCGTAGAGACTCAAGGGTGGTACCGTTGGACTCGGGGTGCACACAAATGGGGGGGTAGGACAAGGTCCCATGTCTCTATCTTGCTCCGCTGAGGATCGGTCAAAACTGACCCTGGTCAAAACTCCAAGCCCTGTACACTCTTAACAACCGTGAACACAAACTTCAACTTGACAAAAAGTACCACAAAAAAGGGGGGTCCAAACCACTCCTAGGGCTCTGAAATGTGTTCCTAAACACTTTCTGGGGGAACACTTTTGGCCTTTCACACTTAGGCAGATTTTCACTCTCCCAACTCACTTATATGGGGGAACTTCAAATGCTCATAACTCCAGAACCCTAAGTCCTAGAGACTCAAGGGTGGTACCGTTGGACTCGGGGTGCACACAAATGGGGGGGTAGGACAAGGTCCCATGTCTCTATCTTTCTCCGCTGAGGATCGGTCAAAACTGACCCTGGTTAAAACCCCAAATTTTCACTCTCCCAACTGACTTATATGGGGGAACTTCAAATGCTCATAACTCCAGAACCCTAAGTCCTAGAGACTCAAGGGTGGTACCGTTGGACTCGGGGTGCACACAAATGGGGGGGTAGGACAAGGTCCCATGTCTCTATCTTTCTCAGCTGAGGATTGGTCAAAACTGACTCTGTTTAAAACCCCAAATTTTCACTCTCCCAACTCACTTATATGGGGGAACTTCAAATGCTCATAACTCCAGAACCCTAAGTCCTAGAGACTCAAGGGTGGTACCGTTGGACTCGGGGTGCACACAAATGGGGGGGTAGGACAAGGTCCCATGTCTCTATCTTTCTCCGCTGAGGATCAGTCAAAACTGACCCTGGTTAAATCCCAAATTTTCACTCTCCCAACTCACTTATATGGGGGAACTTCAAATGCTCATAACTCCAGAACCCTAAGTCCTAGAGACTCAAGGGTGGTACCGTTGGACTCGGGGTGCACACAAATGGGGGGGTAGGACAAGGTCCCATGTCTGTATCTTGCTCCGCTGAGGATCGGTCAAAACTGACCCTGGTTAAATCCCAAATTTTCACTCTCCCAACTCACTTACATGGGGGAACTTCAAACGCTCATAACTCCAGAACCCTAAGTCCTAGAGACTCAAGGGTGGTACCGTTGGACTCGGGGCGCACACAAATGGGGGGGTAGGACAAGGTCCCATGTCTCTATCTTTCTCAGCTGAGGATCGGTCAAAACTGACTCTGGTTAAAACCCCAAATTTTCACTCTCCCAACTGACTTATATGGGGGAACTTCAAATGCTCATAACTCCAGAACCCTAAGTCCTAGAGACTCAAGGGTGGTACCGTTGGACTCGGGGTGCACACAAATGGGGGGGTAGGACAAGGTCCCATGTCTCTATCTTGCTCCGCTGAGGATCGGTCAAAACTGACCCTGGTCAAAACTCCAAGCCCTGTACACTCTTAACAACTGTGAACACCAACTTCAACTTGACAAAAAGTACCACAAAAAGGGGGGTCCAAACCACTCCTAGGGCTCTGAAATGTGTTCCTAAACACTTTCTGGGGGAACACTTTGGGCCTTTCACACTTAGGCAGATTTTCACTCTCCCAACTGACTTATATGGGGGAACTTCAAATGCTCATAACTCCAGAACCCTAAGTCCTAGAGACTCAAGGGTGGTACCGTTGGACTCGGGGTGCACACAAATGGGGGGGTAGGACAAGGTCCCATGTCTCTATCTTTCTCCGCTGAGGATCGGTCAAAACTGACTCTGGTTAAAACCCCAAATTTTCACTCTCCCAACTGACTTATATGGGGGAAATTCAAATGCTCATAACTCCAGAACCCTAAGTCCTAGAGACTCAAGGGTGGTACCGTTGGACTCGGGGTGCACACAAATGGGGGGGTAGGACAAGGTCCCATGTCTCTATCTTTCTCCGTTGAGGATCGGTCAAAACTGACTCTGGTTAAAACCCCAAATTTTCACTCTCCCAACTGACTTATATGGGGGAACTTCAAATGCTCATAACTTCAGAACCCTAAGTCCTAGAGACTCAAGGGTGGTACCGTTGGACTCGGGGTGCACACAAATGGGGGGGTAGGACAAGGTCCCATGTCTCTATCTTGCTCCGCTGAGGATCGGTCAAAACTGACCCTGGTCAAAACTCCAAGCCCTGTACATTCTTAACAACCGTGAACACAAACTTCAACTTGACAAAAAGTACCACAAAAAGGGGGGTCCAAACCACTCCTAGGGCTCTGAAATGTGTTCCTAAACACTTTCTGGGGGAACACTTTTGGCCTTTCACACTTAGGCAGATTTGCACTCTCCCAACTGACTTATATGGGGGAACTTCAAATGCTCATAACTCCAGAACCCTAAGTCCTAGAGACTCAAGGGTGGTACCGTTGGACTCGGGGTGCACACAAATGGGGGGGTAGGACAAGGTCCCATGTCTCTATCTTTCTCCGCTGAGGATCGGTCAAAACTGACCCTGGTTAAAACCCCAAATTTTCACTCTCCCAACTGACTTATATGGGGGAACTTCAAATGCTCATAACTCCAGAACCCTAAGTCCTAGAGACTCAAGGGTGGTACCGTTGGACTCGGGGTGCACACAAATGGGGGGGTAGGACAAGGTCCCATGTCTCTATCTTTCTCAGCTGAGGATCGGTCAAAACTGACTCTGTTTAAAACCCCAAATTTTCACTCTCCCAACTCACTTATATGGGGGAACTTCAAATGCTCATAACTCCAGAACCCTAAGTCCTAGAGACTCAAGGGTGGTACCGTTGGACTCGGGGTGCACACAAGTGGGGGGGGGGGGGGGGGGTAGGACAAGGTCCCATGTCTCTATCTTTCTCCGCTGAGGATCAGTCAAAACTGACTCTGGTTAAAACCCCAAATTTTCACTCTCCCAACTCTGTTATATGGGGGAACTTCAAATGCTCATTACTCCAGAACCCTAAGTCCTAGAGACTCAAGGGTGGTACCGTTGGACTCGGGGTGCACACAAATGGGGGGGTAGGACAAGGTCCCATGTCTCTATCTTGCTCCGCTGAGGATCGGTCAAAAACTGACCCTAGTCAAAACTCCAAGCCCTGTACACTCTTAGCAACCGTGAACACCAACTTCAACTTGACAAAAAGTACCACAAAAAGCGGGGTCCAAACCACTCCTAGGGCTCTGAAATGTATTCCTAAACACTTTCTGGGGGAACACTTTTGGCCTTTCACACTTAGGCAGATTTTCACTCTCCCAACTCACTTATATGGGGGAACTTCAAATGCTCATAACTCCAGAACCCTAAGTCCTAGAGACTCAAGGGTGGTACCGTTGGACTCGGGGTGCACACAAATGGGGGGGTAGGACAAGGTCCCATGTCTCTATCTTGCTCCGCTGAGGATCGGTCAAAACTGACCCTGGTTAAATCCCAAATTTTCACTCTCCCAACTGACTTATATGGGGGAAATTCAAATGCTCATAACTCCAGAACCCTAAGTCCTAGAGACTCAAGGGTGGTACCGTTGGACTCGGGGTGCACACAAATGGGGGGGTAGGACAAGGTCCCATGTCTCTATCTTTCTCAGCTGAGGATCGGTCAAAACTGACTCTGGTTAAAACCCCAAATTTTCACTCTCCCAACTGACTTATAGGGGGGAACTTCAAATGCTCATAACTCCAGAACCCTAAGTCCTAGAGACTCAAGGGTGGTACCGTTGGACTCGGGGTGCACACAAATGGGGGGGTAGGACAAGGTCCCATGTCTCTATCTTGCTCCGCTGAGGATCGGTCAAAACTGACCCTGGTTAAATCCCAAATTTTCACTCTCCCAACTCACTTATATGGGGGAAATTCAAATGCTCATAACTCCGGAACCCTAAGTCCTAGAGACTCAAGGGTGGTACCGTTGGACTCGGGGTGCACACAAATGGGGGGGTAGGACAAGGTCCCATGTCTCTATCTTGCTCCGCTGAGGATCGGTCAAAACTGACCCTAGTCAAAACTCCAAGCCCTGTACACTCTTAGCAACCGTGAACACCAACTTCAACTTGACAAAAAGTACCACAAAAAGCGGGGTCCAAACCACTCCTAGGGCTCTGAAATGTATTCCTAAACACTTTCTGGGGGAACACTTTTGGCCTTTCACACTTAGGCAGATTTTCACTCTCCCAACTCACTTATATGGGGGAACTTCAAATGCTCATAACTCCAGAACCCTAAGTCCTAGAGACTCAAGGGTGGTACCGTTGGACTCGGGGTGCACACAAATGGGGGGGTAGGACAAGGTCCCATGTCTCTATCTTTCTCCGCTGAGGATCGGTCAAAACTGACTCTGGTTAACACCCCAAATTTTCACTCTCCCAACTCACTTATATGGGGGAACTTCAAATGCTCATAACTCCAGATCCCTAAGTCCTAGAGACTCAAGGTTGGTACCGTTGGACTCGGGGTGCACACAAATGGGAGGGTAGGACAAGGTCCCATGTCTCTATCTTTCTCCGTTGAGGATCGGTCAAAACTGACTCTGGTTAAAACCCCAAATTTTCACTCTCCCAACTGACTTATATGGGGGAACTTCAAATGCTCATAACTTCAGAACCCTAAGTCCTAGAGACTAAAGGGTGGTACCGTTGGACTCGGGGTGCACACAAATTGGGGGGTAGGACAAGGTCCCATGTCTCTATCTTGCTCCGCTGATGATCGGTCAAAACTGACCCTGGTCAAAACTCCAAGCTCTGTACACTCTTAACAACCGTGAACACCAACTTCAACTTGACAAAAAGTACCACAAAAAGGGGGGTCCAAACCACTCCTAGGGCTCTGAAATGTGTTCCTAAACACTTTCTGGGGGAACACTTTGGGCCTTTCACACACAGGCAGATTTTCACTCTCCCAACTCACTTATATGGGGGAACTTCAAATGCTCATAACTCCAGAACCCTAAGTCCTAGAGACTCAAGGGTGGTACCGTTGGACTCGGGGTGCACACAAGTGGGGGGGGGGGGGGGGGGGGGGGTAGGACAAGGTCCCATGTCTCTATATTTCTCCGCTGAGGATCAGTCAAAACTGACTCTGGTTAAAACCCCAAATTTTCACTCTCCCAACTCTGTTATATGGGGGAACTTCAAATGCTCATTACTCCAGAACCCTAAGTCCTAGAGACTCAAGGGTGGTACCGTTGGACTCGGGGTGCACACAAATGGGGGGGTAGGACAAGGTCCCATGTCTCTATCTTTCTCCGCTGAGGATCGGTCAAAACTGACTCTGGTTAACACCCCAAATTTTCACTCTCCCAACTCACTTATATGGGGGAACTTCAAATGCTCATAACTCCAGAACCCTAAGTCCTAGAGACTCAAGGGTGGTACCGTTGGACTCGGGGTGCACACAAATGGAAGGGTAGGACAAGGTCCCATGTCTCTATCTTTCTCCGTTGAGGATCGGTCAAAACTGACTCTGGTTAAAACCCCAAATTTTCACTCTCCCAACTGACTTATATGGGGGAACTTCAAATGCTCATAACTTCAGAACCCTAAGTCCTAGAGACTAAAGGGTGGTACCGCTGGACTCGGGGTGCACACAAATGGGGGGGTAGGACAAGGTCCCATGTCTCTATCTTGCTCCGCTGAGGATCGGTCAAAAGTGACCCTAGTCAAAACTCCAAGCCCTGTACACTCTTAACAACCGTGAACACCAACTTCAACTTGACAAAAAGTACCACAAAAAGGGGGGTCCAAACCACTCCTAGGGCTCTGAAATGTGTTCCTAAACACTTTCTGGGGGAACACTTTTGGCCTTTCACACTTAGGCAGATTTTCACTCTCCCAACTCACTTATATGGGGGAACTTCAAATGCTCATAACTCCAGAACCCTAAGTCCTAGAGACTCAAGGGTGGTACCGTTGGACTCGGGGTGCACACAAATGGGAGGGTAGGACAAGGTCCCATGTCTCTATCTTTCTCCGTTGAGGATCGGTCAAAACTGACTCTGGTTAAAACCCCAAATTTTCACTCTCCCAACTGACTTATATGGGGGAACTTCAAATGCTCATAACTTCAGAACCCTAAGTCCTAGAGACTAAAGGGTGGTACCGTTGGACTCGGGGTGCACACAAATGGGGGGGTAGGACAAGGTCCCATGTCTCTATCTTTCTCCATTGAGGATCGGTCAAAACTGACCCTGGTTAAATCCCAAATTTTCACTCTCCCAACTGACTTATATGGGGGAACTTCAAATGCTCATAACTCCAGAACCCTAAGTCCTAGAGACTCAAAGGTGGTACCGTTGGACTCGGGGTGCACACAAATTGGGGGGTAGGACAAGGTCCCATGTCTCTATCTTGCTCCGCTGATGATCGGTCAAAACTGACCCTGGTCAAAACTCCAAGCTCTGTACACTCTTAACAACCGTGAACACCAACTTCAACTTGACAAAAAGTACCACAAAAAGGGGGGTCCAAACCACTCCTAGGGCTCTGAAATGTGTTCCTAAACACTTTCTGGGAGAACACTTTGGGCCTTTCACACACAGGCAGATTTTCACTCTCCCAACTCACTTATATGGGGGAACTTCAAATGCTCATAACTCCAGAACCCTAAGTCCTAGAGACTCAAGGGTGGTACCGTTGGACTCGGGGTGCACACAAGTGGGGGGGGGGGGGGGGGGGTAGGACAAGGTCCCATGTCTCTATATTTCTCCGCTGAGGATCAGTCAAAACTGACTCTGGTTAAAACCCCAAATTTTCACTCTCCCAACTCTGTTATATGGGGGAACTTCAAATGCTCATAACTCCAGAACCCTAAGTCCTAGAGACTCAAGGGTGGTACCGTTGGACTCGGGGTGCACACAAATGGGGGGGTAGGACAAGGTCCCATGTCTCTATCTTTCTCCGCTGAGGATCGGTCAAAACTGACTCTGGTTAACACCCCAAATTTTCACTCTCCCAACTCACTTATATGGGGGAACTTCAAATGCTCATAACTCCAGAACCCTAAGTCCTAGAGACTCAAGGGTGGTACCGTTGGACTCGGGGTGCACACAAATGGAAGGGTAGGACAAGGTCCCATGTCTCTATCTTTCTCCGTTGAGGATCGGTCAAAACTGACTCTGGTTAAAACCCCAAATTTTCACTCTCCCAACTGACTTATATGGGGGAACTTCAAATGCTCATAACTTCAGAACCCTAAGTCCTAGAGACTAAAGGGTGGTACCGTTGGACTCGGGGTGCACACAAATGGGGGGGTAGGACAAGGTCCCATGTCTCTATCTTGCTCCGCTGAGGATCGGTCAAAAGTGACCCTAGTCAAAACTCCAAGCCCTGTACACTCTTAACAACCGTGAACACCAACTTCAACTTGACAAAAAGTACCACAAAAAGGGGGGTCCAAACCACTCCTAGGGCTCTGAAATGTGTTCCTAAACACTTTCTGGGGGAACACTTTTGGCCTTTCACACTTAGGCAGATTTTCACTCTCCCAACTCACTTATATGGGGGAACTTCAAATGCTCATAACTCCAGAACCCTAAGTCCTAGAGACTCAAGGGTGGTACCGTTGGACTCGGGGTGCACACAAATGGGAGGGTAGGACAAGGTCCCATGTCTCTATCTTTCTCCGTTGAGGATCGGTCAAAACTGACTCTGGTTAAAACCCCAAATTTTCACTCTCCCAACTGACTTATATGGGGGAACTTCAAATGCTCATAACTTCAGAACCCTAAGTCCTAGAGACTAAAGGGTGGTACCGTTGGACTCGGGGTGCACACAAATGGGGGGGTAGGACAAGGTCCCATGTCTCTATCTTTCTCCATTGAGGATCGGTCAAAACTGACCCTGGTTAAATCCCAAATTTTCACTCTCCCAACTCACTTATATGGGGGAACTTCAAATGCTCATAACTCCAGAACCCTAAGTCCTAGAGACTCAAAGGTGGTACCGTTGGACTCGGGGTGCACACAAATGGGGGGGGGGTAGGACAAGGTCCCATGTCTCTATCTTGCTCCGCTGAGGATCGGTCAAAACTGACCCTGGTTAAATCCCAAATTTTCACTCTCCCAACTCTGTTATATGGGGGAACTTCAAATGCTCATAACTCCGGAACCCTAAGACCTAGAGACTAAAGGGTGGTACCGTTGGACTCGGGGTGCACACAAATGGGGGGGGTAGGACAAGGTCCCATGTCTCTATCTTGCTCTGCTGAGGATCGGTCAAAACTGACCCTGGTTAAATCCCAAATTTTCACTCTCCCAACTCACTTATATGGGGGAACTTCAAATGCTCATAACTCCGGAACCCTAAGACCTAGAGACTGTGCCCTGGTGACTGCAACATTACAGCTTTGCACAGGATTCAACAAATCAAAGAGCACCGGCAGGTCATCCCCCAAAACCACTGGAAAAGGCAAGTTATCTGTAACTCCCACATTTAGCAGATAGCTCTGTCCTTGCACTTCCACATAAACATCTGCCGTGGGATAAGACTTCTCATCACCATGTACACAGGAAATGGGGATTGTCTCAAGAGTGCAGATGGTATTAGCTGACACATATTTTCTGTATACAAGAGTCTGAGTACTGCCTGTATCAATCAGGGCTCTGAGGTTTTCTCCATTTATCTTTACATCAGTCGTTTTCATGGATTGGTTACCCTGAGGCTTAATGTCAACACTTTGTCGTGGTACAAAACACATTTGAGTGAGCTTAGCTGGATTCTTTGGGCACATTGGTTTAATATGGCCTTCCTGTCCACACAGATAACAAATGGGTGTTTGGCTAGAAGCCCTTCAATCAATAGCACCTGTTGGTTCTCCTTACCGGAGGCTTACCCACGCCTGCTGATGACCTCTGGTGGTGTTGAGGGGGTGCAGGCTTACGGCTATCCTTCCCCGCCTTCCAGGTATGGTTACTCCATGGCTGATTCTTTTTCCGAGCAGCCACAAACACATCAGCTAGAGTGGCAGCTTCAGCCGCTGACTTTGGACCATGCTCTTTTACCCAAACCTGGAGTTCAGGAGACAACATTCTCAAGTACTGTTCCATAATGATTATTTCACCAATTTCTTGGACAGTTTTACCTTGCGGTTGGGTCCGCTTCCCGTACAGCTCTTTCAGCCTCACATACAACTCCTTGGGGCTCTCATCAGGTCTGACATCTAGAGAGCGGAACCTCTGCTTGTAGGTCTCAAGGTTAATATCATATTTTTTCGAAATAGCAGCTTTGACCTCATCATATTCAAGGGAATCATCCACATCCATATTAACATAAGCTCCTCTGGGTTTGCCAGTCAGGAGTGGAATGAGTCGGAAAACCAAGTCAGATCTTGGCCACTGACATGCTGCTGCAATCCTTTCAAATGCAATGAGAAAGTGTTCAACATCATCATTTTCTGTTAATTTTTCTAGTCTGGGTTCGTGAGATAATTGAACCTGGCTTGATGGATTATTGGCAGAGTAGTTGGGCTCCGATGAGTCTCCAAAGGGTGTGTAAAAGTCTGAACCGATTTTGAAGTGCTTCATACCGTTGCTCCTGCCGTGTAACTTCCTCCTTTCGTTCCATCTCCCGGGCCTCCTGCAACTCTTCCTCCCCGGTGCATGCCTTTACAAAATGGAGGGGAAGACAAAAAAGTAAAAAAAATGCCTGTGTCCTCAACTGGCTGATCCCATCGCTGCCACCAAATGTAAGGGACCAAGCTGGCAAGCACGAGGACCACAGATGAATTTCTTCAAAAAGAGGGTTTTATTTACCCCAAAAAAGATGCAAAGAAATATTTTAACCAAAATATAACAAACTTGGATCCCTAAAAGAGTTCAACCTAACAGAACTATACTGAAAGAAATACAAAGTCAAGTAACTGAACAGACCAACTGACAAACAGAAGACAAACAGACCTACACACTGAAAAACAAAGGACACATGTATAATGGTTGATAAGGCCATTATCCTAACAAAAAGGGGGATTTACAAACAACAAACATGACAACAATAAACAAAACCAGACAATCAGCCTGTCAGTAATGAATATCTTTAACTACTAACTAAACAATCCAAATCAACAACTAACAGTCTAAAGAAATAATCAACTATACAAACTAAATCCCTAATTTCCCCCCATGATGTGGCATCCACTTGGTCCAGCCCAATATGGCCGCTCCCTCCATATAATGGCTGCACTTCTATGGGCAGCCCCTTTTGGACCCAGCCTCACAGGACACCACTCAGCAACACCAGTGGCACCAGCAGCAAAAGCACTCTCTGCACTAGTAACTCAAACAAACCAAAAATAGAATGAACCATTTAACCCTCGGGGTACACACAAATGGGCGGGTAGGTCCCATGTCTCTATCTTGCTCGCCTGAGGATCGGTCAAAACTGAACCTGGTTAAAACTCCAAGCCCTGTACACTCTTAACAACCGTAAACACCAACTTCAGCTACACAAAAAGTACCACAAAAAGGGGGGTCGAAACAACTCCCATTTTTATGACATTTTGAGGCCTTACTATACTATGACCATTTTTATGACATTTTGAGGCCATACTATACTATGACCGTTTTTGGCCCATTTTGAAGCCTTACTATACTATGACCTTTGTTTTTTTTGCCCATTTTGAGGCCATACTATTTAATTTACTATCAATAATAATGTAAAAATATGCAAAGAATTAATTACTAATGTATTTTTTATTTATATATAAATAATCTTCATTTACTCCACATAAAAAATAAATAATAAAAAATACAAAAAAATATTTAAAATTCAAATTTTAACAATATTAAACTTTCAGCTTTTTTCTTTTAAACAAACAATTCTCAGGTGCCTGTGCAGGTTGTTTGTGGAGCCGGCTCTATATGAAATTCTTTTCTTGCAGACACTACACTCTGCCCTTGTATTATCAGTATAACTGAAATGGTTCCAGATTTTGTTTCTTTCCTTGGTGTCACTCATTTAACTATACCTTTCTAATGCGTCGATGTTGTCTTTTCTTGTAGCCCCTAGCTCTCTCTCTGCCCCTCCTGCTCTCCTGTTCATGTGCTACTGCTGCTGCGAGTGTAACTACCGCCCCCCTATTTAGTTATTTTTGTAGTTACAGTGGGATTTTGAATATGAAGAGTAATGTCTAGTGGAAATACAAGGAGTCCTGTGACAACAAGAGCTGTAACAGGAGTAACCCAAGGAATTGTAAAATTAACTTGCTCCTCAACAGCCTATATCAACTTGACTGTGACCTTTGACTGACATAACTTTTTCATGTTAAATAACAGCTTGTTTGTTTTAAACCATGCTGGTTCCATTTTTCCTGACCTTATTTTTTAACTGACAGAAGTACAGCTACATTGTTTTAGACAGACTCAAAAAAAATGTGTGTCTGTCCTTTAATGTCAGAGGAACATACTCCAATATGTTTTGCCTGGACACTGTTTAAAATGACAGCACACTGAGAGTGAGCTGCCACAGTCAGTAGGTCAAAAGATCAGTTACAGCTCTGGTTTTCAGAAGCTAATGGCCATTGGTGTACTGTTCAAATGAATCATAAAATTAACATACACTGCATTCTGTCTCTCTTTGTATCTTCTCCTTTCCATGTGTGCAGCAGTGGACAGCCATGTGAGAAGCACCTGCATGTGATTGGATACACAGACACCAACTTCAACAGTGGAGCCCCTCCTCCCCGGCCTAGAGATCTGGACCCATCCTGCTCTCTCTTCCAGTGTTATATTACCAAGGAGGGTCAGGTGAGCTCCAGACCCCTGTGGATGTCAGCTGGTGGTGTGGGTGGAGGAGCATCAGGAGGCTCCAACAGGAGCCCCAGCAGCAGCCTGGAGGTGGGGGACGGTTTGCTCCTCCAGGAGCTGGAAGTGGCAGCTAACAGGAGGGAGAAAGAAGCGATCCTGCTGGCCCACTTCAGCATCCCTAACTGTGTGAGCTCTGAGCAGAGCTCAACGGTAGGAGAGGGTGACCTGCTGCTGGGAGAGCCAGAGCTGCCAATCATTCTAGATGGGCGGGACGAGAGTGGCAGGAAACACCAATAACCACAATGATTTCACATAGAGTTGGAGAGCTGAGAGCAGCTGCTCATCAGATGGGATAACTTAGCAGACACCATTGGTTTGATTCCAACTTAACATGGATAATATGCTGAACCACTTTGTGACTAAACACAGGAAAAGAAGACGTTTAGTTCACTGAGATCAAAGAATTTTAAATGACTTATAGGTTACTTTTTATAGTTTTAGGAAATAGATTGGGTATCAAACTGGTTCCTGATAAAGGAGCTTGTTTTGACTGACTGACACTGTCCCCCATGGAGGAATTTCCTAATAAATTCCTGATAATCGTTGTGACCCCTGAGCTTTTAGTCTCACCAGTTCCTCCTGGAGGAACCCGAGACATTCCCAGGACAGAGGTGTAGTTTTTTCTGTCGATTCTGGTTCTAACCATGGGGTCACCTACTGAATGGATGTGCCCAGAAAACCTCAAAGGGAACAGACCCAGAAGGCATGTCCCATGCCAGACATATGTCCTCTGCTGCAGCAGTAACAGGCGCAACTGTTAAGCACCTTAAAGAAAGATGCAGTTGTTTAATAAATGTTCCCTGTGTCCTAAATCACTGCACTGATGTTATAAATCCTCTGCGTTAAGATTAAGGGGAATCTGGGGATTAAACTGCTTAAACAGTTTACACTGTCAGGACTGAGGTTCTGAGATTAACTGAATACAATAAATCATAGTTAGACGACACTTGAAAAAAAAAACCCTTTATTTTCACTACACCTTAAGTTAAGTTAAGTTTCAATAATTTAAATAAAAAAGTAGCTTTTGTATATGTATTAAAACAAATGTTTTTTTTTCCTTACGGAGCCACAGCTTCAAATGTTTCTGCAGCTTGTAGCCTTATGTCTGTTTGTTATGTAAACATGAATTATTGCTAATGTTGAGTCTGCAACTGGTCTGGAACAGAAAGAAATGTCCATTGACACTGCCTGTCAAAGGAGAGTCCTTTCACCTGAACCAAGTCTCAGGCTGAGACACTGAGTATTGCTTTTGTTGTCTTTAGCTAGAGTGCACAAGTTTTCACTGGCTTCTACGAGTCAGATCTAACTGAGGGAGGGCTGTGATGGGGGTGGGGGGTCAGGAGTGGGAAGCACCACTCCTTGTCTTTGAAGGTGTCTCACGATGTCCAGGATGGAATCGAGCTCCACACGGAAAGCCTCCAGCTCTCTGCTCTTTTCCTGAGCCAGATGCTTCCAGTGCTCCACCTCTGACTGCTGATTAGCCTCCAGCACCTGCCATGACCCACTAATCACCTGCAGGCACAGTTACTGAGGTAAGATGGTGGGGAGTAGGCTTGGTACTTTCAACACCATGTGACATTTCCAGGAGCAAGCGATGAGCAAATTGGTGGATTTAATTTTCATTTGATAAGCAAATGTATGGCAGCATGTTTGTAAAACACTGTGAAAAACCAGGCAGGTTATGGGAAGCTCTGTGTCATAGCTTGTTGAGTTTCTGTAGAGAAAAAGCTCCAAAACGGCCCCAAAAAGCACCTAAAAAATGACTTTTCATAAAGCAGCAAGCAATTACAGGGTAAAGGTAAAGGTGTTTGGCCTGGGTACCTGCTTCAGCTCCTTCTCTCTGTGCTGGTGTCTGAGCTCCATGTTGAGGATCTTCCTCTCCAGGCCACAAAGGAGTTTCACCTCAGGGCTCTGAGCTTCTTTAGCTTCCTTCAGCTCTTTCAGCAGTCTGGTCAGCTATACACAAGGTGGAAACAGTGACTTCATGTTAAAATGATAAGAAAAAAAAATACAAACCAAAATAATTAACTTTTCCCTCTTGGATCTAATGAAACATGATAATTCAGTGCAACAGATACACACTTATTTTGAAATAGAGACAGAGCACACATTATCCACTAACTGTAATCTAAATGCTGACCCTCTAACATTGTCCATTGCCATTTCTCCTCCTCTCCTCCATTCCTAGCTGTCCTATCTTCAGGGAGTTTTTTCTTGCCACTGTCGCCTTAAGTACTTGCTCTGAGGTCAGACTCTGGGTCTCTGTAAAGAGCTTTGAGACAATTTTGATTGTGGAAGGAGCTATATAAATAAAATTGAATTGAATTGAAAACCTCAGGAACACCCATATCTGCAAATGCACTGAGTCCAAGTGTGAAGAGGTGTGGAAACACATTGCAGCTTTGAGTTACAGACTATAAACCAAAATAGCAAATGTTTGGAAATATTGATTCTGAACGATCTTTCTACTTTAGACCTCTGTAGAAAAGAATATTCCCAGCTGGTGCTACAGCTGCTAAAATATGCTGCTAATACACTCAAACTCCCCCATTCCCTCACATTTTCTTTTTCTTTACTTTACTTTCATTTAAATATGTTGCACATAGTGTTGTCATTTCATAAGCGCATTCTGATGTGTATCTGGTGCTTGGAGTCTACAGATTTTATTTTGCTAGAACATGTTTTTTTGTGTGAACCATCCCCAACTCTCCACCTCCTGCTCACCTGCTTCTGCAAAGCGTTCTCTCGGGTCCTGGATATTGCCAGTGCCTCTTTAGCTCCCTGCAGCTCTTTTAGTTGGTCTTGCAAATGTCTCATCATTATCTGCAGGTACATGTAAAGTTTAAAGCAACAGAAACATGTTCAGGATTTCCTGATGTGGAAATGAGCCTGGTTGGCTAGTGATCCTCTGCTGTACCTCCTGAGTGTTGAGCTGATTGGCCTGTTCAGCAACCTTTGAGGACGAGTGCTCCAGGGCGTGGGTGATACGCAGCTGGTCTAACTCCCTGAGGTGCTCGGCCTTCATAGAGGACAGCTGCTCTGCAGATTGCTCCTTCAGCCTAAAAGACCACATTATATCCTGATGTCCACTCACACTGATGCTCTGCAGGAAAAACATCTACTGTATGTGTTTGCACAGAAGCTCATACCTGCAGAGCTCCTCCTTGGCTTGCGCAGCCTCAGCCTTTAACGCCTCCTTCTCCTGCTCACTCTGCAGCTGCAGCAGCTCCAGGCGCTGCCTCAGAGCCTCGCTCTCCTGCAGAACCTCAGAGATGTGACTCCCTGTCAAAGGGACACAACATTAAAATGAAATATCCAAATATCTTATATCTCATTCAGCTGTTTAGTCATTCTGCCTTTCCTTTTTAATGTCAGGGCACAGTATCCATCGAAGCATGTAAAAGCTGACCATAACAAAATGTCCACACCTGCAAAGACAGTGGGTTGGTAGGTCTTCTCATACTGAGCAGCTGGGAAAGTTTCCTCCACTCCACATGTCTCTCTCGCAGTAGCAGAGCAGGGCGTCTTTGTTGGGCCTGGCTGCCGTTTGGTCTCTGTAGAATGGGTTTCTGCTCGTGAGTTGGGGATGGACAGCATGCTCCTCCTCTCCTTCTGCAGCCTCTCCACGGTGCGGCTCAGCTCCCGAATGGTTCGCGTTTTGGCAGCAAGCTCGTGGTTCAACCGCTCTATCCGAACTCCAAACGCTGCCTCGGTTTGACGCTGGTGTCGGCTTGGACTCGGCTGGACCTGCAGGGGGAGGGGTTTACAATCAGGTTGCACGGGCAGGTAAGATTTGGCTTTTGCTTAATCCGATTCAAGTCAGAAAAAAAGAATATTTATAGTCATATTTCTCTCAACCTTTTCTCTCTAAAGGTTGTGTTTAACAAACCCTTCATTGTCACACCACAGACCAGCCTGTAACAGCGTGCTAGAGCTACTGTAACAGTTTTTATTAACCTACCTTGTTTACGAGCTGCTGCTGAAGAGACTCAACCTGGCTGTGAAGGGCTTTTTCTTTCTCTTGGTGGGTTTCCTTCGCCCGCTGTAGCTCCTCCTCCAGAGTTTGAACCTGTGACATCCACGGCTTTGTCTCAGGTGCTGAGTTTGCTGCTTCAACCTGCTGTTTCTGCTCCAGCTGCTGCTCCAGCTCTGAGATCTGCTGCTCGTAGTGCAGCTACACAAAGCAACACAAAGGCACATCCAGTTACTGGAAGAATCTCATGGACTTTATTTTTCATTTTTGTGTTATTAATTTTATCTCATTTCAAACCTCCTCGCCTTTTGCCCACTCTATTGTGCTGTAGATATAAGTGTAACAAAATGCTGCTTTGATAACACTAAAATATTTTAATTGTTGAGTAAACACTGGCAAGTTACTACCACACAGCTCAGATATTACAATGTTGACAAAACCCACCTTGTGACAAAATGTACCTTCACTCTGTGGAACCGTTGTTCCACGGCCCTCAGACTGTGTTTGGCCTTTTCATCACGGTTCTCCAGCTCCGCTTCCAGACGCTGAATCCTCCGCTCCAGCAGAGTGGTGATGCGGCCGGGCGGAGACGTCTTAGCAGCGTCGGCGTGCTCCTTGCCTCCAGCACTAGCTGCGGCGTAGATAAGAGCAGGCAGGAAGTTTGGGTTTCTGTGTCTTAGTATCTTCTCCAGCTCCTTCACCTGGTAAAGAGAGAAAGACTCTTTAAACTATGAAGAGACATAAACCTGTGAGGGGGGGAGGGGCTTGTTTGTTTGTTTGTTGTGAGAAACCTGTCTCTCCAGGTCCTGCATCTTCTTTGTTTCCACCGATTTCTCTTTTGTCTTTCGGAGCTGCTCGCTGCTTCTTTTTCAGTTTTCAGTTTTTCCACCTGAAATAAGGACGACCTGTTATCTCCAACACAGCACACAAGGTTAGACTGAGAAAGTGTAAACTGTCTTTCAGCTCCACATTATAGCTGATAGCACAAGGTTTCTGCTCCTTTTACAGCTGGTGATGACAAAACACTACAAAATGCATTTGTGTTCAGCAGGCACTGGACCCACACACACTGTCCCAGCACTCTGGAAAAAAACAAACAAACAAACCTAAAAAATACACTGTTTCCCTGCTTGGAGCTCAGATTAATCCAGTGTTGGATCCCAGGCAGTTTGCATCCAAGCAGAGGAGGAGCACTGATGGTGCTGTTAATTCCACCAAACATTACGTCTTGTACAAACTGCAGTGAAGATTATAGAGAGGAAAGAACACCAGTCACTGCAATCACTCTATGAGCCTTTACCTTCTGGGAGATGGTTTAAGGTACCAAAGGCAAATCTTAACCGATACAATAACTCAGCCTCTAATGTATCTGTTTGATGCTGAGCAGGTGTTGGGACAGTGGGTTTTTTTTACAGCTTCTGCTGAAAACAGCTGCCCGAGAACGGTGAGACTGAATCAGAACAGTAGAGTTGTGGGTCAGACAGTTAAACAATGAACTGACACTCACCATAAAGCTCCATAAAGCAGGAGGGAGCTGCAGATTCAGGTGGTGATTCTCACTACGAGAAACCCCTTTTACCTGTTACATTGTTGTTAGGTAGGAAGCTGGTACGCTGATTACTCAAATGTTCAACAGCAGACAAGATGTTGTGTCGGTCAGGACACAGGTAAAGAAGTACAGGATTTGGAACAGTGCTCCAGTTGTATTTATTGCTCTTTGATGTTCACAGCATCACAGTAGTCTAAAATAAGCAATAAAACAGCATTCAGCTAATTCATCGACACACACACACATTATACCGCCTCATTAAATGCAACTAAGGAGCACATAAAAAATATAAACAACTTAACATGGGCTCAAATAAAGTTCTACATCAAACATACAACCTCCTCTCATTTCCCTCTTTCAATATAACGCCACATGACTTTACTGTTCACATAGAAATGAACCGACATGTAAATACACGAGTGAACTTCATGCAGCCTTACGACGCCGCGACGTGCGGCGGAAAAATACACAGTGCTAACTAGCATAGCGACTCGGTAATAAGTAAACAAACTTAACGATACGACACAGCAACACTCACGTTTCATCAGCGACTTGAAACTGGAAACATCAGCGGCTGGAACTGCAGGTACTATCAGGATTATGTGCGTTATAGACTGACTATTAACTATCGAAGTACACTGGTACACTGTCCTCGGATTATGCGCGTCCTTGTCGCGGCAGAACAGGGACGTCGCGCGATGACGTCAACGTCGCATCACGTGATCGCACACGGGGGGGTGCTGAAGCTTTCTAACAATTGTCATACAGCTATTTGAAAAAAATAATGAATCATAACTGAAGTACTTCAGTATGTTCAATCAGTTCCATTCAGGGACTCCAACTGAGTCCTAGACTCATCCTGGGGATAATGAAAGCAAAGAGGATGCACCTGACCATGTTCTCAAAATTTCTAAAAGCACGTTTTCACTGTGGGTTACTGAGTGTCTACTGATGGGCAAAAACGGAAGTTTTATTCATGTACAGTTCAATCTACAACAAAATAAAGTGTTCAAAAAGTTACCTCCTGAAGCCTCTGTATTCTTTTTTCCAACCCTACACATAAATAACCCAGTGAAAATGAAAACTTTGTATACCTTATCCTGAAGGTAAATGAAATGAGAATTAGTATATAAACATCATGTGACTGCTCAGCCTCACCTGCTCTTTGAGCTGGTTTATCTCTGCTGGCAGCCTTCAGTCTGCCAGCGTCTCTGTCCAGCAGCTCCTGGTTCTCAGCAAACCACTGCAGCTTCTTCTTCAAGGCCGACACTTCCTCTCGGTGCTTGTCCTCCAATACACGTATCTCAAAGGTCTTATCACCTGGCACATTTAGGATGGATACACGTTGTACAAAGATCACTTATGCACATACAGTAAAAAAAAAAGGGTCTTATAAAAACTGGGATCTGCTTCTAATCTTTTAACATCCAAGTTTTCAGTGGTCATTCCACCTCTAGCCCTGTCTTGTATCCAGTCTTACCTGAAGTGGAGATGGCCTTGGCTTTAGCCAGGTCTCTCTCTTTCTTCATCAGCTGCAGGTCTACCTCCAGAGCCTGCTTCTCCTGTTTCAGTCTGTGAATGTCCTCAGACAGCCTAGCCTCATTCCTCTGCACACAGACACATATTTTTATAAGAGATAAGTGATGGGGCTGAAACAGATTGCCATTCAAACAGTAATTCAGTGATAGTGGGACTTACCTGAAATGTATGTACTTGAGCTAACAAGTCTGCAATGCGTTGAGTGTGATCCATCAAACAGATATTTCCCACAGGCCTTGGGGTTTTACGCAGCTGCTCCCTGATAAACAAAAACCATAAAAACATTTAAAAACCATGTGTAAAGTTTCCTAATTGGGCCATTGTTCATTTTGAATGGAAATTTTTATTTTGTAGACACGTACAAACAATAATGTACCCTGAACCCACCTTGTGAAATCCAGCTCACTCAGCAGCCTCTGGTTTTCCTTAAACATGGCCTCCTCGTTGGCTTTAGTCTTTGCCTGCTGAGCCTTCAACTGCAAGTACAGCTTCTCATTCTCCTGTAAAGTACCTTAGTTTTACTGTGGTGTAACAGTGCAAACATTAAAAAAAACACAAGAAGAAAACAAAAAATGTATGTGGTGCTTCAAAGCTGTGTCCTGTTCTGCCGGGCTTCGGATTATCAGGATGCTTTTTACTTTACTCGCACCACTCATTGATTACTGTGATGATGGAAGCTCCTTAGTGATCACAAACTCAGCACTGTCTCATTAATCTTACTTTCAGTGTGTGACAATGCTCGAGATCTAGTCATGTGATAGTAACATGATGAGTGTCAGGCCACCATCTGGCTACCATCACTTTGGGGGGAGAGGCATGTTACTCAGTGGTACGCTACAGAAAATTTTTAATTTCTCTGTTGCTTCTGTCTTTTCATATAATCCCAGACTGACTCAGTGATGTGGGGGCCATATCATCTGCTGCAGGACTCCGTGTTCTTGTTGCTGATCATACACCTCACTGATGGTATTTCATGATGGATAAGAATCTAAATGTCTAAAATTGTTTTTGCACAATGCTGTATACAACCCCAGAAAGTTATTTGCCTGAATAACCTACACTACAAAAACAATTTTCAGCTATTTGAATTTCACCACTGTTAAACACTTGTTTAAAAAATACCATCATTTTGACTTTGTTGTAAAACAGCGACGTCACACGCACAGGAGTCGCCCTGATCCGTGCTGAGAATTAGAGTGGGAAGCTTCATAAAAGACTTTCAGTCACAAGGTTGTTCTGCAATCATAGTTTTAAGTTATTACCCCAATATTAGTATTATGTTCTATTTCTGCCAGTAGATCCCTCTAAATCCTACACTAGTCCTCTAAGGACAGACATGAGCACTGAGGACAGTCAAAGTAAGAGAGTTCAGGGAGACAAACCTGCTGGTAACCTTTTATGAGCGCCTCCTGCTCTTTCATTTCTTTATCTATCTGTTGGAGTTTTTACTCTGTTGCAGGGTCTGTGGCCTCGGCCCATCTCCTCCTCTGACTGGTTCCTTCTGCACTTCGTAGCTGAGGAGTCAAAAAAAGAAAAAACCAACAACACAGCTTATTTACTACATATTGATGTACCACTGCTACTACAAGGCATGACCAGCCACTTCTGTTGTATCTGATTTAGAGTTCTTCAGCACTGACCATCTGCAAATCTGTCTTTCAACAAGCAGTAGAAGCACAGTGTGCCTGCAAAACACAGCTGAAAATAGATGCAAAGCTACTATCATATACATATACTATCAGGGCTTTAGTTATAACCTTGTTTACGTTCCTTTCCTTGTTTCTCAATCCTTAACCCTGCATTTTTTATGAGCTTTGTTGAGCTGTTATGTCCTGTCAGGTGTGTTTTTCAAACCAAAGTCTGTAACACCCACACTAAAGTGATCACACAAAAAATCACCCTGAGCCTAACTCCAGTCTCAACCATCTGTTGCTCTTTCAGCTTCTACAGTAACTCCAGCTTTGCCTTGGCTGCATGCTTTGGGTCACTACTATGCTGGAGTCATAAGTCACGTCCAGTCTCAGGTCACATCCACTCTGGAACAGATATTCTTCAAGGACATTCATCATTCCCTCAAGATAAGGGCAGAAATGGCAGTTTTATCCATTTAAAATTCTATTCGATAAATCTACGACACAACAAAGTGGGCAAAATACTTGACTGAGAGTCTCACAGGTGGTTGTGCTTTTAAACGCTGACAAATATTGTGAAAAAGTGGCAACAGCACTACAACCATTCACTGTTGGATATTCACCCTTGAGGGTCCTGCTACAGCTAAACCTGAGAATGAGGTGTTCTGAATGTTGATAATTCATAGTCCAACTTACAGCAAATAAAATAGTCTACAGCCAACTGCCCCTGCGCTAAATCACACAGTGTGGTAAACACACAATATGTGACACAATATGAATTTCAAAGGAATATTTTTTAAAACAAACAAGTAGCTGATTCATATTTTGTTTTGAAAGTTTGTGTGTTGTGAATGTTTGCGCACCTTGCTTTGCAGCAGGTAGTTCTGCTGTCTGAGGGAGTCGAGCTTCTCTGCTCCTCCTTTCATCATTTGTATCTCCCTCTCCTTCTGAGCCAGCTGGACTCTCAGCTCGTCCACCAAAGAGCTGCCCTCATCCCTCTGCAAGTCAGACATCAACACCAGTATCAGATGAAGTAACATAATACTGTTACACGATGCAATCGTTCAGAAGGATTCAGTAGCGCAGCAACATTCACATGATCGTTCGCTGGCATCTCACCTGCAAACACTGACAGTTAGGGCTGAGTGATGAATTTAATTCATTTGATTACTTTGCATTTGCACTTTAAAAACAGAGTTATTAAAATGTATATATACAGGTTACTTTTAGTCTGTCATGAATCACGACAGTCTCGCAAACTCTGATGAGACTGTCTCCTCGTCACACTCTAAATACTGTGTCCCCACCCTGAAAAACAGAAACACTGATCCTCCACACCATCTGCATGGATCACCAAGCGGTGAGAATACTGAGTATATACTGTCCTGATTATGTAAACTTTAAGTTTAAATCTGCACACTGACAATATTTTTGCAGGGATTTCATATTTTAAGTATTTTCTTACATTGTTCTTCGGAGGACTGTGTGTCAGTCTGGTGTCCTGGTGACTGCTGGTGTCTATCTGCTGCTGGAGGACAGCCACTAAGGACTGAACAGATGCCACCAGCTCACTGCTCACCTTCACATCTGCCTCAGATAATCAGACAAAAGTCATTCAGTGCCTTTACATAAAAAAAAAAACACACACACACACTGACTCCAAAGCTCCACAACTGGCTCCTGCAGGCACGCAGGGCTTCAGAAATCAAAATCAAACTTCAATGGCAACTGAACATAAATAGGATAAAAAAAAATTTGCATAGCTTTAAAGCACAAGAACAAAACATTAAACAATGAAATGTGCAAGAAATAAAGGGGTTGAATATTTTGTATAGCATCTGTATCATGGTATAATATATAACAGTATCATCAGTATAAGACAAATCCTCATCTTGAATTATCAGAGCAGTTTTGGTAACTTGATGATTTGCATGTGAGGGTCACTAATAACCTGTGTAGTCATCTTTGTCTTGGCTCTTCGCGGACTCAGCTTTTGACGGACTCTGTGGAGAACGGGTTTTGGCTGTAGCAGCAGCTCTACTGGTCCCTGATGACTTGGAAGTTGCTGCTGTTCTCCCCTCTATTTTTCTGCCTCTCCTAGGGGCCACTGTGGGCTTCTTCACTGAAGATGTAGAAGGGTGAGAAATGGTGGAGCTACGGAAGGCCTGGGAAAAATGTCCATAATTATTATTATTAGTAATTAAACCATGGTTAAACAATACTGTAATTAAATATTTTACAGAAAAAAAAGGTTTTCTTGCTTCCAAAAAAAAAAAAAGTTCATTGGTACATATTGGTGTTGGTCCAGCTTCTATGTATCTAAGCAGCATCTAAGCCTATTTTCAGCCAATGTCACTCTAACATTAGATAAATTTGAACTGTTTATGCTCTACACAATTAGCCTATTCTAAGTAACGGTTAATTTTCTAATATATATATTTATATAATTTTATGTTTCCATAATGTTATCTGCTGAAACGGAGAAGAGTTTGAATTTTGTCCCACCATTTGTTTCCTAACGTTGCCAGCCTCAGACGACATGTAAGAAGAAGACTTGTAGTGATCCTCCATCAGCCTGTCCACTTCCTCTCTGATGCTCCATGTCAGGTCATGGTTGGGATGGTCTGAGGAGCTGGATGGGTGGCTAGTCGGTTCCTTGGCTCCCTTTATTCCCACGACAGGGTCAGTCTTTCCTGGTTGCTTCACTTGTGACTCTGTCACATCTGGGAAAGTCCTTTCCAAGGAGCAGCATGTTTTCTCTTGGTAAAGTTCCACAGCACTGTAAGTAAAACTTGTGTTACTGTTGTAACTTTCTTTTAACTAAATTCAGGTTTGGAGCTGAAAGAAAGGGTTTTTTTGAGGCACTACACTCAACAGTCCCAAAACAGTTTGCCCCCAGTTCTGAACACTGAAAACATTCTTTCTATATGTCTGTACAGGATGTTGACCTTTTCTTTTGCCTGTGGGTTTAGAGATGGCAACAAGTGCATTTGTCAGACTCCTTTTACAAAGGAAGAGCTTTTGCAAGAAGGAGATATACTAAAGGTCCCGCAGGCCACCCTGAAGAAAAACAGAATATGTGCCCTGAAAGTCTGCTAATGTCACTTGCTAATTAAATACTGAACTTTAGCCAGTGTTTTCAGCTTCTGGTTCTAACTCATCTTAAACTGAAATTATATCCAAAAAAATCTCATTCACAGACTTCAAACTGTAAAGTCTTGGATACATCTTGAATTTGAATTTCAGACTGAGCAAGGCCCTGGGCCCCTATTTATGTGGACAACTGAGTTATCAAGATTAGACTGCTGATGATTTGACATGAGTGCATAATGTCCCCAAATCTGAAAATCCACCAATCTGAGATACTTTATGTGAAAACTGGACCAACCTGTGAATGATCAAACTAATGTTTTGTGATGTGACCATTTTGAATAACTCAAAGATTTAGTCCTAACCAGATAGGCTGGAGGGTGAACCCTCTGATATGGTCCCTCTCTGGGCGGATGGGCCTCATCAGCTCCTCTGCAGTGGGTAGATCTAAATACAAACACATAATGATTATTCCACATAGTTCACTCCGGTCTTGATATGAGCCACGTAAAAACCTGAGCGCAGAGGATGTGGCCTCTTTCTGAAGCTACCTCCTTCAAAGAATATGGCCCATAATGCTGTGACCTTTGGACATCTGAAAATCTACCATGCTGAACCTGTGCCTTCTCCCCAATCATACCAAAATCACAGTGTTGTTAAGGGCTTCCACACAGGCTTTACGAGACCAAAGGAAGAGTCTGAAATTAACAAGTACATCTATTTCAACTCAAATAACAGTTTAAGTAACAACTAGAAAAGGTAATCATGCTACAACTGGGGGAGCTGGTGCTTTAACTGGGAAGCAGCTTTTGTAGATGCATCATTCCTGCTGTTAGAGTAGTGAATTATACAGACAGACAGATAGGGACTCCACCATTCCCCCAAATACTGCTGGTGTCAGTGTTTGACCTGATCCATTGGTAGAAGAAGGATGAAGAGACTGTGTGGAACGTTGAAGAGGGAAGGATGGAGACACGGATCTGTGGATCCTTCCTTTCTCTTCCACATGATGAATAGTGGTGATTAAAGTCATCTGAATCCTCCACAACATGGATCTGTCTGTAGGCCTCATGAGGAGCCTCCACTCCTGAACATATGAGGGGCCTGTACAGGAGAGAAATTTAATGCGCTCTATCAAAGACAATCCAAGATGAGACAAAAATGATGCAGCGAGATCATTAAATCCCCCTCGGATCAGCATGATAGGAAAGAATATTTTTTAAAAATGACATTTATGTATAAGTAATCTGCAACAGCAAATATATAAATATGTTTTAAGAGAAACAATATACTACCTAAATTATGTTTTAAGCTTCTTGGTGTTATCTGGGTTATTTACATTACCACATTTCTTTGGGTAGTGTAGGTGAGGATTCAAACTCACACCCAAGTGTGTCAGAAAGGGCAAAGACCCCCTCCCCCTATTAAAAGGGCTGACACTACACGCTGACAGTCATTCAAACAATAATTACTGGATGTATGACTGTCACTTCTTCCTGGCTACACACAAGCAAAGAGTGGTTATGCAAAGAACCCAAAGGTCTCTTTCACAGCGATCTTTTCATGTCTTTCACTTAAATGATAATTTTTTCCATAATTTTTACATGCTTCACATGTGCGGCTCTTAGCCCCTCAGGCTTGGATCAATAACAATAAAAATCTGAGCAATTATCGCAGGGTTCCCAGTCCCAATGATCGGTCAAAACTAACCCTGGTTAACCCTGGTTAAAACCCCAAATTTCCACTCTCCCAACTCACTCACTCACTTTCACACTTAGGCAGATTTGCACTCTCCCAACTGACTTATATGGGGGAACTTCAAATGCTCATGACTCCAGAACCCTAAGTCCTAGAGACTCAAGGGTGGTACCGTTGGACTCGGGGTGCACACAAATGGGGGGGTAGGACAAGGTCCCATGTCTCTATCTTGCTCCGCTGAGGATCAGTCAAAACTGACTCTGGTTAAAACCCCAAATTTTCACTCTCCCAACTGACTTATATGGGGGAACTTCAAATGCTCATAACTCCAGAACCCTAAGTCCTAGAGACTCAAGGGTGGTACCGTTGGACTCGGGGTGCACACAAATGGGGGGGTAGGACAAGGTCCCATGTCTCTATCTTTCTCCGCTGAGGATCGGTCAAAACTGACTCTGGTTAAAACCCCAAATTTTCACTCTCCCAACTCACTTATATGGGGGAACTTCAAATGCTCATAACTCCAGAACCCTAAGTCCTAGAGACTCAAGGGTGGTACCGTTGGACTCGGGGTGCACACAAATGGGGGGGTAGGACAAGGTCCCATGTCTCTATCTTTCTCAGCTGAGGATCGGTCAAAACTGACTCTGGTTAAAACCCCAAATTTTCACTCTCCCAACTGACTTATATGGGGGAACTTCAAATGCTCATAACTCCAGAACCCTAAGTCCTAGAGACTCAAGGGTGGTACCGTTGGACTCGGGGTGCACACAAATGGGGGGGTAGGACGAGGTCCCATGTCTCTATCTTTCTCAGCTGAGGATCGGTTAAAACTGACTCTGGTTAAAACCCCAAATTTTCACTCTCCCAACTGACTTATATGGGGGAACTTCAAATGCTCATAACTCTAGAACCCTAAGTCCTAGAGACTCAAGGGTAGTACCGTTGGACTCGGGGTGCACACAAATGGGGGGGTAGGACAAGGTCCCATGTCTCTATCTTGCTCCGCTGAGGATCGGTCAAAACTGACCCTGGTCAAAACTCCAAGCCCTGTACACTCTTAACAACCGTGAACACCAACTTCAACTTGACAAAAAGTACCACAAAAAGGGGGGTCCAAACCACTCCTAGGGCTCTGAAATGTGTTCCTAAACACTTTCTGGGGGAACACTTTGGGCCTTTCACACTTAGGCAGATTTTCACTCTCCCAACTGACTTATATGGGGGAACTTCAAATGCTCATAACTCCAGAACCCTAAGTCCTAGAGACTCAAGGGTGGTACCGCTGGACTCGGGGTGCACACAAATCGGGGGGTAGGACAAGGTCCCATGTCTCTATCTTTCTCAGCTGAGGATTGGTCAAAACTGACTCTGTTTAAAACCCCAAATTTTCACTCTCCCAACTGACTTATATGGGGGAACTTCAAATGCTCATAACTCCAGAACCCTAAGTCCTAGAGACTCAAGGGTGGTACCGTTGGACTCGGGGTGCACACAAATGGGGGGGTAGGACAAGGTCCCATGTCTCTATCTTGCTCCGCTGAGGATCGGTCAAAACTGACCCTGGTTAAATTCCAAATTTTCACTCTCCCAACTGACTTATATGGGGGAACTTCAAATGCTCATAACTCCGGAACCCTAAGTCCTAGAGACTCAAGGGTGGTACCGTTGGACTCGGGGTGCACACAAATGGGGGGGTAGGACAAGGTCCCATGTCTCTATCTTGCTCCGCTGAGGATCGGTCAAAACTGACCCTGGTCAAAACTCCAAGCCCTGTACATTCTTAACAACCGTGAACACAAACTTCAACTTGACAAAAAGTACCACAAAAAGGGGGGTCCAAACCACTCCTAGGGCTCTGAAATGTGTTCCTAAACACTTTCTGGGGGAACACTTTTGGCCTTTCACACTTAGGCAGATTTGCACTCTCCCAACTGACTTATATGGGGGAACTTCAAATGCTCATGACTCCAGAACCCTAAGTCCTAGAGACTCAAGGGTGGTACCGTTGGACTCGGGGTGCACACAAATGGGGGGGTAGGACAAGGTCCCATGTCTCTATCTTGCTCCGCTGAGGATCAGTCAAAACTGACTCTGGTTAAAACCCCAAATTTTCACTCTCCCAACTGACTTATATGGGGGAACTTCAAATGCTCATAACTCTAGAACCCTAAGTCCTAGAGACTCAAGGGTAGTACCGTTGGACTCGGGGTGCACACAAATGGGGGGGTAGGACAAGGTCCCATGTCTCTATCTTGCTCCGCTGAGGATCGGTCAAAACTGACTCTGGTTAAATTCCAAATTTTCACTCTCCCAACTGACTTATATGGGGGAACTTCAAATGCTCATAACTCCGGAACCCTAAGTCCTAGAGACTCAAGGGTGGTACCGTTGGACTCGGGGTGCACACAAATGGGGGGGTAGGACAAGGTCCCATGTCTCTATCTTGCTCCGCTGAGGATCGGTCAAAACTGACCCTGGTCAAAACTCCAAGCCCTGTACATTCTTAACAACCGTGAACACAAACTTCAACTTGACAAAAAGTACCACAAAAAGGGGGGTCCAAACCACTCCTAGGGCTCTGAAATGTGTTCCTAAACACTTTCTGGGGGAACACTTTTGGCCTTTCACACTTAGGCAGATTTGCACTCTCCCAACTGACTTATATGGGGGAACTTCAAATGCTCATGACTCCAGAACCCTAAGTCCTAGAGACTCAAGGGTGGTACCGTTGGACTCGGGGTGCACACAAATGGGGGGGTAGGACAAGGTCCCATGTCTCTATCTTGCTCCGCTGAGGATCAGTCAAAACTGACTCTGGTTAAAACCCCAAATTTTCACTCTCCCAACTGACTTATATGGGGGAACTTCAAATGCTAATAACTCCAGAACCCTAAGTCCTAGAGACTCAAGGGTGGTACCGTTGGACTCGGGGTGCACACAAATGGGGGGGTAGGACAAGGTCCCATGTCTCTATCTTTCTCCGCTGAGGATCGGTCAAAACTGACTCTGGTTAAAACCCCAAATTTTCACTCTCCCAACTCACTTATATGGGGGAACTTCAAATGCTCATAACTCCAGAACCCTAAGTCCTAGAGACTCAAGGGTGGTACCGTTGGACTCGGGGTGCACACAAATGGGGGGGTAAGACAAGGTCCCATGTCTCTATCTTTCTCAGCTGAGGATCGGTCAAAACTGACTCTGGTTAAAACCCCAAATTTTCACTCTCCCAACTGACTTATATGGGGGAACTTCAAATGCTCATAACTCCAGAACCCTAAGTCCTAGAGACTCAAGGGTGGTACCGTTGGACTCGGGGTGCACACAAATGGGGGGGTAGGACGAGGTCCCATGTCTCTATCTTTCTCAGCTGAGGATCGGTTAAAACTGACTCTGGTTAAAACCCCAAATTTTCACTCTCCCAACTGACTTATATGGGGGAACTTCAAATGCTCATAACTCTAGAACCCTAAGTCCTAGAGACTCAAGGGTGGTACCGTTGGACTCGGGGTGCACACAAATGGGGGGGTAGGACAAGGTCCCATGTCTCTATCTTGCTCCGCTGAGGATCGGTCAAAACTGACCCTGGTCAAAACTCCAAGCCCTGTACACTCTTAACAACCGTGAACACCAACTTCAACTTGACAAAAAGTACCACAAAAAGGGGGGTCCAAACCACTCCTAGGGCTCTGAAATGTGTTCCTAAACACTTTCTGGGGGAACACTTTGGGCCTTTCACACTTAGGCAGATTTTCACTCTCCCAACTGACTTATATGGGGGAACTTCAAATGCTCATAACTCCAGAACCCTAAGTCCTAGAGACTCAAGGGTGGTACCGCTGGACTCGGGGTGCACACAAATCGGGGGGTAGGACAAGGTCCCATGTCTCTATCTTTCTCAGTTGAGAATTGGTCAAAACTGACTCTGTTTAAAACCCCAAATTTTCACTCTCCCAACTCACTTATATGGGGGAACTTCAAATGCTCATAACTCCAGAACCCTAAGTCCTAGAGACTCAAGGGTGGTACCGTTGGACTCGGGGTGCACACAAATGGGGGGGTAGGACAAGGTCCCATGTCTCTATCTTGCTCCGCTGAGGATCGGTCAAAACTGACTCTGGTTAAATTCCAAATTTTCACTCTCCCAACTGACTTATATGGGGGAACTTCAAATGCTCATAACTCCGGAACCCTAAGTCCTAGAGACTCAAGGGTGGTACCGTTGGACTCGGGGTGCACACAAATGGGGGGGGTAGGACAAGGTCCCATGTCTCTATCTTGCTCCGCTGAGGATCGGTCAAAACTGACCCTGGTCAAAACTCCAAGCCCTGTACATTCTTAACAACCGTGAACACAAACTTCAACTTGACAAAAAGTACCACAAAAAGGGGGGTCCAAACCACTCCTAGGGCTCTGAAATGTGTTCCTAAACACTTTCTGGGGGAACACTTTTGGCCTTTCACACTTAGGCAGATTTGCACTCTCCCAACTGACTTATATGGGGGAACTTCAAATGCTCATGACTCCAGAACCCTAAGTCCTAGAGACTCAAGGGTGGTACCGTTGGACTCGGGGTGCACACAAATGGGGGGGTAGGACAAGGTCCCATGTCTCTATCTTGCTCCGCTGAGGATCAGTCAAAACTGACTCTGGTTAAAACCCCAAATTTTCACTCTCCCAACTGACTTATATGGGGGAACTTCAAATGCTCATAACTCCAGAACCCTAAGTCCTAGAGACTCAAGGGTGGTACCGTTGGACTCGGGGTGCACACAAATGGGGGGGTAGGACAAGGTCCCATGTCTCTATCTTTCTCCGCTGAGGATCGGTCAAAACTGACTCTGGTTAAAACCCCAAATTTTCACTCTCCCAACTCACTTATATGGGGGAACTTCAAATGCTCATAACTCCAGAACCCTAAGTCCTAGAGACTCAAGGGTGGTACCGTTGGACTCGGGGTGCACACAAATGGGGGGGTAGGACAAGGTCCCATGTCTCTATCTTTCTCAGCTGAGGATCGGTCAAAACTGACTCTGGTTAAAACCCCAAATTTTCACTCTCCCAACTGACTTATATGGGGGAACTTCAAATGCTCATAACTCCAGAACCCTAAGTCCTAGAGACTCAAGGGTGGTACCGTTGGACTCGGGGTGCACACAAATGGGGGGGTAGGACGAGGTCCCATGTCTCTATCTTTCTCAGCTGAGGATCGGTTAAAACTGACTCTGGTTAAAACCCCAAATTTTCACTCTCCCAACTGACTTATATGGGGGAACTTCAAATGCTCATAACTCTAGAACCCTAAGTCCTAGAGACTCAAGGGTGGTACCGTTGGACTCGGGGTGCACACAAATGGGGGGGTAGGACAAGGTCCCATGTCTCTATCTTGCTCCGCTGAGGATCGGTCAAAACTGACCCTGGTCAAAACTCCAAGCCCTGTACACTCTTAAAAACCGTGAACACCAACTTCAACTTGACAAAAAGTACCACAAAAAGGGGGGTCCAAACCACTCCTAGGGCTCTGAAATGTGTTCCTAAACACTTTCTGGGGGAACACTTTGGGCCTTTCACACTTAGGCAGATTTTCACTCTCCCAACTGACTTATATGGGGGAACTTCAAATGCTCATAACTCCAGAATCCTAAGTCCTAGAGACTCAAGGGTGGTACCGCTGGACTCGGGGTGCACAGAAATCGGGGGGTAGGACAAGGTCCCATGTCTCTATCTTTCTCAGCTGAGGATTGGTCAAAACTGACTCTGTTTAAAACCCCAAATTTTCACTCTCCCAACTCACTTATATGGGGGAACTTCAAATGCTCATAACTCCAGAACCCTAAGTCCTAGAGACTCAAGGGTGGTACCGTTGGACTCGGGGTGCACACAAATGGGGGGGTAGGACAAGGTCCCATGTCTCTATCTTGCTCCGCTGAGGATCGGTCAAAACTGACCCTGGTCAAAACTCCAAGCCCTGTACACTCTTAACAACCGTGAACACCAACTTCAACTTGACAAAAAGTACCACAAAAAGGGGGGTCAAAACCACTCCTAGGGCTCTGAAATGTGTTCCTAAACACTTTCTGGGGGAACACTTTGGGCCTTTCACACTTAGGCAGATTTTCACTCTCCCAACTGACTTATATGGGGAAACTTCAAATGCTCATAACTCCAGAACCCTAAGTCCTAGAGACTCAAGGGTGGTACCGCTGGACTCGGGGTGCACACAAATCGGGGGGTAGGACAAGGTCCCATGTCTCTATCTTTCTCAGCTGAGGATTGGTCAAAACTGACTCTGTTTAAAACCCCAAATTTTCACTCTCCCAACTCACTTATATGGGGGAACTTCAAATGCTCATAACTCCAGAACCCTAAGTCCTAGAGACTCAAGGGTGGTACCGTTGGACTCGGGGTGCACACAAATGGGGGGGTAGGACAAGGTCCCATGTCTCTATCTTGCTCCGCTGAGGATCGGTCAAAACTGACTCTGGTTAAATTCCAAATTTTCACTCTCCCAACTGACTTATATGGGGGAACTTCAAATGCTCATAACTCCGGAACCCTAAGTCCTAGAGACTCAAGGGTGGTACCGTTGGACTCGGGGTGCTCACAAATGGGGGGGTAGGACAAGGTCCCATGTCTCTATCTTGCTCCGCTGAGGATCGGTCAAAACTGACCCTGGTTAAATCCCAAATTTTCACTCTCCCAACTCACTTATATGGGGGAACTTCAAATGCTCATAACTCTAGAACCCTAAGTCCTAGAGACTCAAGGGTGGTACCGTTGGACTCGGGGTGCACACAAATGGGGGGGTAGGACAAGGTCCTATGTCTCTATCTTGCTCCGCTGAGGATCGGTCAAAACTGACCCTGGTTAAATTCCAAATTTTCACTCTCCCAACTGACTTATATGGGGGAACTTCAAATGCTCATAACTCCGGAACCCTAAGTCCTAGAGACTCAAGGGTGGTACCGTTGGACTCGGGGTGCACACAAATGGGGGGGTAGGACAAGGTCCCATGTCTCTATCTTGCTCCGCTGAGGATCGGTCAAAACTGACCCTGGTCAAAACTCCAAGCCCTGTACACTCTTAACAACCGTGAACACCAACTTCAACTTGACAAAAAGTACCACAAAAAGGGGGGTCCAAACCACTCCTAGGGCTCTGAAATGTGTTCCTAAACACTTTCTGGGGGAACACTTTGGGCCTTTCACACTTAGGCAGATTTTCACTCTCCCAACTGACTTATATGGGGGAACTTCAAATGCTCATAACTCCAGAACCCTAAGTCCTAGAGACTCAAGGGTGGTACCGCTGGACTCGGGGTGCACACAAATCGGGGGGTAGGACAAGGTCCCATGTCTCTATCTTTCTCAGTTGAGAATTGGTCAAAACTGACTCTGTTTAAAACCCCAAATTTTCACTCTCCCAACTCACTTATATGGGGGAACTTCAAATGCTCATAACTCCAGAACCCTAAGTCCTAGAGACTCAAGGGTGGTACCGTTGGACTCGGGGTGCACACAAATGGGGGGGTAGGACAAGGTCCCATGTCTCTATCTTGCTCCGCTGAGGATCGGTCAAAACTGACTCTGGTTAAATTCCAAATTTTCACTCTCCCAACTGACTTATATGGGGGAACTTCAAATGCTCATAACTCCGGAACCCTAAGTCCTAGAGACTCAAGGGTGGTACCGTTGGACTCGGGGTGCACACAAATGGGGGGGGTAGGACAAGGTCCCATGTCTCTATCTTGCTCCGCTGAGGATCGGTCAAAACTGACCCTGGTCAAAACTCCAAGCCCTGTACATTCTTAACAACCGTGAACACAAACTTCAACTTGACAAAAAGTACCACAAAAAGGGGGGTCCAAACCACTCCTAGGGCTCTGAAATGTGTTCCTAAACACTTTCTGGGGGAACACTTTTGGCCTTTCACACTTAGGCAGATTTGCACTCTCCCAACTGACTTATATGGGGGAACTTCAAATGCTCATGACTCCAGAACCCTAAGTCCTAGAGACTCAAGGGTGGTACCGTTGGACTCGGGGTGCACACAAATGGGGGGGTAGGACAAGGTCCCATGTCTCTATCTTGCTCCGCTGAGGATCAGTCAAAACTGACTCTGGTTAAAACCCCAAATTTTCACTCTCCCAACTGACTTATATGGGGGAACTTCAAATGCTCATAACTCCAGAACCCTAAGTCCTAGAGACTCAAGGGTGGTACCGTTGGACTCGGGGTGCACACAAATGGGGGGGTAGGACAAGGTCCCATGTCTCTATCTTTCTCCGCTGAGGATCGGTCAAAACTGACTCTGGTTAAAACCCCAAATTTTCACTCTCCCAACTCACTTATATGGGGGAACTTCAAATGCTCATAACTCCAGAACCCTAAGTCCTAGAGACTCAAGGGTGGTACCGTTGGACTCGGGGTGCACACAAATGGGGGGGTAGGACAAGGTCCCATGTCTCTATCTTTCTCAGCTGAGGATCGGTCAAAACTGACTCTGGTTAAAACCCCAAATTTTCACTCTCCCAACTGACTTATATGGGGGAACTTCAAATGCTCATAACTCCAGAACCCTAAGTCCTAGAGACTCAAGGGTGGTACCGTTGGACTCGGGGTGCACACAAATGGGGGGGTAGGACGAGGTCCCATGTCTCTATCTTTCTCAGCTGAGGATCGGTTAAAACTGACTCTGGTTAAAACCCCAAATTTTCACTCTCCCAACTGACTTATATGGGGGAACTTCAAATGCTCATAACTCTAGAACCCTAAGTCCTAGAGACTCAAGGGTGGTACCGTTGGACTCGGGGTGCACACAAATGGGGGGGTAGGACAAGGTCCCATGTCTCTATCTTGCTCCGCTGAGGATCGGTCAAAACTGACCCTGGTCAAAACTCCAAGCCCTGTACACTCTTAACAACCGTGAACACCAACTTCAACTTGACAAAAAGTACCACAAAAAGGGGGGTCCAAACCACTCCTAGGGCTCTGAAATGTGTTCCTAAACACTTTCTGGGGGAACACTTTGGGCCTTTCACACTTAGGCAGATTTTCACTCTCCCAACTGACTTATATGGGGGAACTTCAAATGCTCATAACTCCAGAACCCTAAGTCCTAGAGACTCAAGGGTGGTACCGCTGGACTCGGGGTGCACAGAAATTGGGGGGTAGGACAAGGTCCCATGTCTCTATCTTTCTCAGCTGAGGATTGGTCAAAACTGACTCTGTTTAAAACCCCAAATTTTCACTCTCCCAACTCACTTATATGGGGGAACTTCAAATGCTCATAACTCCAGAACCCTAAGTCCTAGAGACTCAAGGGTGGTACCGTTGGACTCGGGGTGCACACAAATGGGGGGGTAGGACAAGGTCCCATGTCTCTATCTTGCTCCGCTGAGGATCGGTCAAAACTGACCCTGGTTAAATTCCAAATTTTCACTCTCCCAACTGACTTATATGGGGGAACTTCAAATGCTCATAACTCCGGAACCCTAAGTCCTAGAGACTCAAGGGTGGTACCGTTGGACTCGGGGTGCACACAAATGGGGGGGTAGGACAAGGTCCCATGTCTCTATCTTGCTCCGCTGAGGATCGGTCAAAACTGACCCTGGTCAAAACTCCAAGCCCTGTACACTCTTAACAACCGTGAACACCAACTTCAACTTGACAAAAAGTACCACAAAAAGGGGGGTCAAAACCACTCCTAGGGCTCTGAAATGTGTTCCTAAACACTTTCTGGGGGAACACTTTGGGCCTTTCACACTTAGGCAGATTTTCACTCTCCCAACTGACTTATATGGGGGAACTTCAAATGCTCATAACTCCAGAACCCTAAGTCCTAGAGACTCAAGGGTGGTACCGCTGGACTCGGGGTGCACACAAATCGGGGGGTAGGACAAGGTCCCATGTCTCTATCTTTCTCAGCTGAGGATTGGTCAAAACTGACTCTGTTTAAAACCCCAAATTTTCACTCTCCCAACTCACTTATATGGGGGAACTTCAAATGCTCATAACTCCAGAACCCTAAGTCCTAGAGACTCAAGGGTGGTACCGTTGGACTCGGGGTGCACACAAATGGGGGGGTAGGACAAGGTCCCATGTCTCTATCTTTCTCCGCTGAGGATCGGTCAAAACTGACCCTGGTTAAAACCCCAAATTTTCACTCTCCCAACTGACTTATATGGGGGAACTTCAAATGCTCATAACTCCAGAACCCTAAGTCCTAGAGACTCAAGGGTGGTACCGTTGGACTCGGGGTGCACACAAATGGGGGGGTAGGACAAGGTCCCATGTCTCTATCTTTCTCAGCTGACGATCGGTCAAAACTGACTCTGGTTAAAACCCCAAATTTTCACTCTCCCAACTGACTTATATGGGGGAACTTCAAATGCTCATAACTCCAGAACCCTAAGTCCTAGAGACTCAAGGGTGGTACCGTTGGACTCGGGGTGCACACAAATGGGGGGGTAGGACGAGGTCCCATGTCTCTATCTTTCTCAGCTGAGGATCGGTTAAAACTGACTCTGGTTAAAACCCCAAATTTTCACTCTCCCAACTGACTTATATGGGGGAACTTCAAATGCTCATAACTCTAGAACCCTAAGTCCTAGAGACTCAAGGGTGGTACCGTTGGACTCGGGGTGCACACAAATGGGGGGGTAGGACAAGGTCCCATGTCTCTATCTTGCTCCGCTGAGGATCGGTCAAAACTGACCCTGGTCAAAACTCCAAGCCCTGTACACTCTTAACAACCGTGAACACCAACTTCAACTTGACAAAAAGTACCACAAAAAGGGGGGTCCAAACCACTCCTAGGGCTCTGAAATGTGTTCCTAAACACTTTCTGGGGGAACACTTTGGGCCTTTCACACTTAGGCAGATTTTCACTCTCCCAACTGACTTATATGGGGGAACTTCAAATGCTCATAACTCCAGAACCCTAAGTCCTAGAGACTCAAGGGTGGTACCGCTGGACTCGGGGTGCACACAAATCGGGGGGTAGGACAAGGTCCCATGTCTCTATCTTTCTCAGCTGAGGATTGGTCAAAACTGACTCTGTTTAAAACCCCAAATTTTCACTCTCCCAACTCACTTATATGGGGGAACTTCAAATGCTCATAACTCCAGAACCCTAAGTCCTAGAGACTCAAGGGTGGTACCGTTGGACTCGGGGTGCACACAAATGGGGGGGTAGGACAAGGTCCCATGTCTCTATCTTGCTCCGCTGAGGATCGGTCAAAACTGACCCTGGTTAAATTCCAAATTTTCACTCTCCCAACTGACTTATATGGGGGAACTTCAAATGCTCATAACTCCGGAACCCTAAGTCCTAGAGACTCAAGGGTGGTACCGTTGGACTCGGGGTGCACACAAATGGGGGGGTAGGACAAGGTCCCATGTCTCTATCTTGCTCCGCTGAGGATCGGTCAAAACTGACCCTGGTCAAAACTCCAAGCCCTGTACATTCTTAACAACCGTGAACACAAACTTCAACTTGACAAAAAGTACCACAAAAAGGGGGGTCCAAACCACTCCTAGGGCTCTGAAATGTGTTCCTAAACACTTTCTGGGGGAACACTTTTGGCCTTTCACACTTAGGCAGATTTGCACTCTCCCAACTGACTTATATGGGGGAACTTCAAATGCTCATGACTCCAGAACCCTAAGTCCTAGAGACTCAAGGGTGGTACCGTTGGAGTCGGGGTGCACACAAATGGGGGGGTAGGACAAGGTCCCATGTCTCTATCTTGCTCCGCTGAGGATCAGTCAAAACTGACTCTGGTTAAAACCCCAAATTTTCACTCTCCCAACTGACTTATATGGGGGAACTTCAAATGCTCATAACTCCAGAACCCTAAGTCCTAGAGACTCAAGGGTGGTACCGTTGGACTCGGGGTGCACACAAATGGGGGGGTAGGACAAGGTCCCATGTCTCTATCTTTCTCAGCTGAGGATCGGTCAAAACTGACTCTGGTTAAAACCCCAAATTTTCACTCTCCCAACTGACTTATATGGGGGAACTTCAAATGCTCATAACTCCAGAACCCTAAGTCCTAGAGACTCAAGGGTGGTACCGTTGGACTCGGGGTGCACACAAATGGGGGGGTAGGACAAGGTCCCATGTCTCTATCTTTCTCCGTTGAGGATCGGTCAAAACTGACTCTGGTTAAAACCCCAAATTTTCACTCTCCCAACTGACTTATATGGGGGAACTTCAAATGCTCATAACTTCAGAACCCTAAGTCCTAGAGACTCAAGGGTGGTACCGTTGGACTCGGGGTGCACACAAATGGGGGGGTAGGACAAGGTCCCATGTCTCTATCTTTCTCCGCTGAGGATCGGTCAAAACTGACTCTGGTTAAAAACCCAAATTTTCACTCTCCCAACTGACTTATATGGGGGAACTTCAAATGCTCATAACTCCAGAACCCTAAGTCCTAGAGACTCAAGGGTGGTACCGTTGGACTCGGGGTGCACACAAATGGGGGGGTAGGACGAGGTCCCATGTCTCTATCTTTCTCAGCTGAGGATCGGTTAAAACTGACTCTGGTTAAAACCCCAAATTTTCACTCTCCCAACTGACATATATGGGGGAACTTTAAATGCTCATAACTCTAGAACCCTAAGTCCTAGAGACTCAAGGGTGGTACCGTTGGACTCGGGGTGCACACAAATGGGGGGGTAGGACAAGGTCCCATGTCTCTATCTTGCTCCGCTGAGGATCGGTCAAAACTGACCCTGGTCAAAACTCCAAGCCCTGTACACTCTTAACAACCGTGAACACCAACTTCAACTTGACAAAAAGTACCACAAAAAGGGGGGTCCAAACCACTCCTAGGGCTCTGAAATGTGTTCCTAAACACTTTCTGGGGGAACACTTTGGGCCTTTCACACTTAGGCAGATTTTCACTCTCCCAACTGACTTATATGGGGGAACTTCAAATGCTCATAACTCCAGAACCCTAAGTCCTAGAGACTCAAGGGTGGTACCGCTGGACTCGGGGTGCACACAAATCGGGGGGTAGGACAAGGTCCCATGTCTCTATCTTTCTCAGCTGAGGATTGGTCAAAACTGACTCTGTTTAAAACCCCAAATTTTCACTCTCCCAACTCACTTATATGGGGGAACTTCAAATGCTCATAACTCCAGAACCCTAAGTCCTAGAGACTCAAGGGTGGTACCGTTGGACTCGGGGTGCACACAAATGGGGGGGTAGGACAAGGTCCCATGTCTCTATCTTGCTCCGCTGAGGATCGGTCAAAACTGACCCTGGTTAAATTCCAAATTTTCACTCTCCCAACTGACTTATATGGGGGAACTTCAAATGCTCATAACTCCGGAACCCTAAGTCCTAGAGACTCAAGGGTGGTACCGTTGGACTCGGGGTGCACACAAATGGGGGGGTAGGACAAGGTCCCATGTCTCTATCTTGCTCCGCTGAGGATCGGTCAAAACTGACCCTGGTCAAAACTCCAAGCCCTGTACATTCTTAACAACCGTGAACACAAACTTCAACTTGACAAAAAGTACCACAAAAAGGGGGGTCCAAACCACTCCTAGGGCTCTGAAATGTGTTCCTAAACACTTTCTGGGGGAACACTTTTGGCCTTTCACACTTAGGCAGATTTGCACTCTCCCAACTGACTTATATGGGGGAACTTCAAATGCTCATGACTCCAGAACCCTAAGTCCTAGAGACTCAAGGGTGGTACCGTTGGAGTCGGGGTGCACACAAATGGGGGGGTAGGACAAGGTCCCATGTCTCTATCTTGCTCCGCTGAGGATCAGTCAAAACTGACTCTGGTTAAAACCCCAAATTTTCACTCTCCCAACTGACTTATATGGGGGAACTTCAAATGCTCATAACTCCAGAACCCTAAGTCCTAGAGACTCAAGGGTGGTACCGTTGGACTCGGGGTGCACACAAATGGGGGGGTAGGACAAGGTCCCATGTCTCTATCTTTCTCAGCTGAGGATCGGTCAAAACTGACTCTGGTTAAAACCCCAAATTTTCACTCTCCCAACTGACTTATATGGGGGAACTTCAAATGCTCATAACTCCAGAACCCTAAGTCCTAGAGACTCAAGGGTGGTACCGTTGGACTCGGGGTGCACACAAATGGGGGGGTAGGACAAGGTCCCATGTCTCTATCTTTCTCCGTTGAGGATCGGTCAAAACTGACTCTGGTTAAAACCCCAAATTTTCACTCTCCCAACTGACTTATATGGGGGAACTTCAAATGCTCATAACTTCAGAACCCTAAGTCCTAGAGACTCAAGGGTGGTACCGTTGGACTCGGGGTGCACACAAATGGGGGGGTAGGACAAGGTCCCATGTCTCTATCTTGCTCCGCTGAGGATCGGTCAAAACTGACCCTGGTCAAAACTCCAAGCCCTGTACATTCTTAACAACCGTGAACACAAACTTCAACTTGACAAAAAGTACCACAAAAAGGGGGGTCCAAACCACTCCTAGGGCTCTGAAATGTCTTCCTAAACACTTTCTGGGGGAACACTTTTGGCCTTTCACACTTAGGCAGATTTGCACTCTCCCAACTGACTTATATGGGGGAACTTCAAATGCTCATAACTCCAGAACCCTAAGTCCTAGAGACTCAAGGGTGGTACCGTTGGACTCGGGGTGCACACAAATGGGGGGGTAGGACAAGGTCCCATGTCTCTATATTTCTCAGCTGAGGATCGGTCAAAACTGACTCTGGTTAAAACCCCAAATTTTCACTCTCCCAACTGACTTATATGGGGGAACTTCAAATGCTCATAACTCCAGAACCCTAAGTCCTAGAGACTCAAGGGTGGTACCGTTGGACTCGGGGTGCACACAAATGGGGGGGTAGGACAAGGTCCCATGTCTCTATCTTGCTCCGCTGAGGATCGGTCAAAACTGACCCTGGTTAAATCCCAAATTTTCACTCTCCCAACTCACTTATATGGGGGAAATTCAAATGCTCATAACTCCGGAACCCTAAGTCCTAGAGACTCAAGGGTGGTACCGTTGGACTCGGGGTGCACACAAATGGGGGGGTAGGACAAGGTCCCATGTCTCTATCTTGCTCCGCTGAGGATCGGTCAAAACTGACCCTAGTCAAAACTCCAAGCCCTGTACACTCTTAACAACCGTGAACACCAACTTCAACTTGACAAAAAGTACCACAAAAAGGGTGTCCAAACCACTCCTAGGGCTCTGAAATGTGTTCCTAAACACTTTCTGGGGGAACACTTTGGGCCTTTCACACTTAGGCAGATTTTCACTCTCCCAACTCACTTATATGGGGGAACTTCAAATGCTCATAACTCCAGAACCCTAAGTCCTAGAGACTCAAGGGTGGTACCGTTGGACTCGGGGTGCACACAAATGGGGGGGTAGGACAAGGTCACATGTCTCTATCTTGCTCCGCTGAGGATCGGTCAAAACTGACCCTGGTTAAATCCCAAATTTTCACTCTCCCAACTCACTTATATGGGGGAACTTCAAATGCTCATAACTCCGGAACCCTAAGTCCTAGAGACTCAAGGGTGGTACCGTTGGACTCGGGGTGCACACAAATGGGAGGGTAGGAAAAGGTCCCATGTCTGTATCTTGCTCCGCTGAGGATCGGTCAAAACTGACCCTAGTCAAAACTCCAAGCCCTGAACACTCTTAACAACCGTGAACACCAACTTCAACTTGACAAAAAGTACCACAAAAAGGGTGTCCAAACCACTCCTAGGGCTCTGAAATGTGTTCCTAAACACTTTCTGGGGGAACACTTTGGGCCTTTCACACATAGGCAGATTTTCACTCTCCCAACTCACTTATATGGGGGAACTTCAAATGCTCATAACTCCAGAACCCTAAGTCCTAGAGACTCAAGGGTGGTACCGTTGGACTCGGGGTGCACACAAATGGGGGGGTAGGACAAGGTCCCATGTCTCTATCTTTCTCCGCTGAGGATCGGTCAAAACTGACCCTGGTTAAAACCCCAAATTTTCACTCTCCCAACTGACTTATATGGGGGAACTTCAAATGCTCATAACTCCAGAACCCTAAGTCCTAGAGACTCAAGGGTGGTACCGTTGGACTCGGGGTGCACACAAATGGGGGGGTAGGACAAGGTCCCATGTCTCTATCTTTCTCCGCTGAGGATCGGTCAAAACTGACTCTGGTTAAAAACCCAAATTTTCACTCTCCCAACTGACTTATATGGGGGAACTTCAAATGCTCATAACTCCAGAACCCTAAGTCCTAGAGACTCAAGGGTGGTACCGTTGGACTCGGGGTGCACACAAATGGGGGGGTAGGACGAGGTCCCATGTCTCTATCTTTCTCAGCTGAGGATCGGTTAAAACTGACTCTGGTTAAAACCCCAAATTTTCACTCTCCCAACTGACATATATGGGGGAACTTTAAATGCTCATAACTCTAGAACCCTAAGTCCTAGAGACTCAAGGGTGGTACCGTTGGACTCGGGGTGCACACAAATGGGGGGGTAGGACAAGGTCCCATGTCTCTATCTTGCTCCGCTGAGGATCGGTCAAAACTGACCCTGGTCAAAACTCCAAGCCCTGTACACTCTTAACAACCGTGAACACCAACTTCAACTTGACAAAAAGTACCACAAAAAGGGGGGTCCAAACCACTCCTAGGGCTCTGAAATGTGTTCCTAAACACTTTCTGGGGGAACACTTTGGGCCTTTCACACTTAGGCAGATTTTCACTCTCCCAACTGACTTATATGGGGGAACTTCAAATGCTCATAACTCCAGAACCCTAAGTCCTAGAGACTCAAGGGTGGTACCGCTGGACTCGGGGTGCACACAAATCGGGGGGTAGGACAAGGTCCCATGTCTCTATCTTTCTCAGCTGAGGATTGGTCAAAACTGACTCTGTTTAAAACCCCAAATTTTCACTCTCCCAACTCACTTATATGGGGGAACTTCAAATGCTCATAACTCCAGAACCCTAAGTCCTAGAGACTCAAGGGTGGTACCGTTGGACTCGGGGTGCACACAAATGGGGGGGTAGGACAAGGTCCCATGTCTCTATCTTGCTCCGCTGAGGATCGGTCAAAACTGACCCTGGTTAAATTCCAAATTTTCACTCTCCCAACTGACTTATATGGGGGAACTTCAAATGCTCATAACTCCGGAACCCTAAGTCCTAGAGACTCAAGGGTGGTACCGTTGGACTCGGGGTGCACACAAATGGGGGGGTAGGACAAGGTCCCATGTCTCTATCTTGCTCCGCTGAGGATCGGTCAAAACTGACCCTGGTCAAAACTCCAAGCCCTGTACATTCTTAACAACCGTGAACACAAACTTCAACTTGACAAAAAGTACCACAAAAAGGGGGGTCCAAACCACTCCTAGGGCTCTGAAATGTGTTCCTAAACACTTTCTGGGGGAACACTTTTGGCCTTTCACACTTAGGCAGATTTGCACTCTCCCAACTGACTTATATGGGGGAACTTCAAATGCTCATGACTCCAGAACCCTAAGTCCTAGAGACTCAAGGGTGGTACCGTTGGACTCGGGGTGCACACAAATGGGGGGGTAGGACAAGGTCCCATGTCTCTATCTTTCTCAGCTGAGGATCGGTCAAAACTGACTCTGGTTAAAACCCCAAATTTTCACTCTCCCAACTGACTTATATGGGGGAACTTCAAATGCTCATAACTCCAGAACCCTAAGTCCTAGAGACTCAAGGGTGGTACCGTTGGACTCGGGGTGCACACAAATGGGGGGGTAGGACAAGGTCCCATGTCTCTATCTTTCTCCGTTGAGGATCGGTCAAAACTGACTCTGGTTAAAACCCCAAATTTTCACTCTCCCAACTGACTTATATGGGGGAACTTCAAATGCTCATAACTTCAGAACCCTAAGTCCTAGAGACTCAAGGGTGGTACCGTTGGACTCGGGGTGCACACAAATGGGGGGGTAGGACAAGGTCCCATGTCTCTATCTTGCTCCGCTGAGGATCGGTCAAAACTGACCCTGGTCAAAACTCCAAGCCCTGTACATTCTTAACAACCGTGAACACAAACTTCAACTTGACAAAAAGTACCACAAAAAGGGGGGTCCAAACCACTCCTAGGGCTCTGAAATGTGTTCCTAAACGCTTTCTGGGGGAACACTTTGGGCCTTTCACACTTAGGCAGATTTTCACTCTCCCAACTGACTTATATGGGGGAACTTCAAATGCTCATAACTCCAGAACCCTAAGTCCTAGAGACTCAAGGGTGGTACCGTTGGACTCGGGGTGCACACAAATGGGGGGGTAGGACAAGGTCCCATGTCTCTATCTTTCTCAGCTGAGGATCGGTCAAAACTGACTCTGGTTAAAACCCCAAATTTTCACTCTCCCAACTGACTTATATGGGGGAACTTCAAATGCTCATAACTCCAGAACCCTAAGTCCTAGAGACTCAAGGGTGGTACCGTTGGACTCGGGGTGCACACAAATGGGGGGGTAGGACAAGGTCCCATGTCTCTATCTTTCTCCGTTGAGGATCGGTCAAAACTGACTCTGGTTAAAACCCCAAATTTTCACTCTCCCAACTGACTTATATGGGGGAACTTCAAATGCTCATAACTTCAGAACCCTAAGTCCTAGAGACTCAAGGGTGGTACCGTTGGACTCGGGGTGCACACAAATGGGGGGGTAGGACAAGGTCCCATGTCTCTATCTTGCTCCGCTGAGGATCGGTCAAAACTGACCCTGGTCAAAACTCCAAGCCCTGTACATTCTTAACAACCGTGAACACAAACTTCAACTTGACAAAAAGTACCACAAAAAGGGGGGTCCAAACCACTCCTAGGGCTCTGAAATGTCTTCCTAAACACTTTCTGGGGGAACACTTTTGGCCTTTCACACTTAGGCAGATTTGCACTCTCCCAACTGACTTATATGGGGGAACTTCAAATGCTCATAACTCCAGAACCCTAAGTCCTAGAGACTCAAGGGTGGTACCGTTGGACTCGGGGTGCACACAAATGGGGGGGTAGGACAAGGTCCCATGTCTCTATATTTCTCAGCTGAGGATCGGTCAAAACTGACTCTGGTTAAAACCCCAAATTTTCACTCTCCCAACTGACTTATATGGGGGAACTTCAAATGCTCATAACTCCAGAACCCTAAGTCCTAGAGACTCAAGGGTGGTACCGTTGGACTCGGGGTGCACACAAATGGGGGGGTAGGACAAGGTCCCATGTCTCTATCTTGCTCCGCTGAGGATCGGTCAAAACTGACCCTGGTTAAATCCCAAATTTTCACTCTCCCAACTCACTTATATGGGGGAAATTCAAATGCTCATAACTCCGGAACCCTAAGTCCTAGAGACTCAAGGGTGGTACCGTTGGACTCGGGGTGCACACAAATGGGGGGGTAGGACAAGGTCCCATGTCTCTATCTTGCTCCGCTGAGGATCGGTCAAAACTGACCCTAGTCAAAACTCCAAGCCCTGTACACTCTTAACAACCGTGAACACCAACTTCAACTTGACAAAAAGTACCACAAAAAGGGTGTCCAAACCACTCCTAGGGCTCTGAAATGTGTTCCTAAACACTTTCTGGGGGAACACTTTGGGCCTTTCACACTTAGGCAGATTTTCACTCTCCCAACTCACTTATATGGGGGAACTTCAAATGCTCATAACTCCAGAACCCTAAGTCCTAGAGACTCAAGGGTGGTACCGTTGGACTCGGGGTGCACACAAATGGGGGGGTAGGACAAGGTCACATGTCTCTATCTTGCTCCGCTGAGGATCGGTCAAAACTGACCCTGGTTAAATCCCAAATTTTCACTCTCCCAACTCACTTATATGGGGGAACTTCAAATGCTCATAACTCCGGAACCCTAAGTCCTAGAGACTCAAGGGTGGTACCGTTGGACTCGGGGTGCACACAAATGGGAGGGTAGGAAAAGGTCCCATGTCTGTATCTTGCTCCGCTGAGGATCGGTCAAAACTGACCCTAGTCAAAACTCCAAGCCCTGAACACTCTTAACAACCGTGAACACCAACTTCAACTTGACAAAAAGTACCACAAAAAGGGTGTCCAAACCACTCCTAGGGCTCTGAAATGTGTTCCTAAACACTTTCTGGGGGAACACTTTGGGCCTTTCACACATAGGCAGATTTTCACTCTCCCAACTGACTTATATGGGGGAACTTCAAATGCTCATAACTCCAGAACCCTAAGTCCTAGAGACTCAAGGGTGGTACCGTTGGACTCGGGGTGCACACAAATGGGGGGGGGTAGGACGAGGTCCCATGTCTCTATCTTTCTCAGCTGAGGATCGGTCAAAACTGACTCTGGTTAAAACCCCAAATTTTCACTCTCCCAACTGACTTATATGGGGGAACTTCAAATGCTCATAACTCCAGAACCCTAAGTCCTAGAGACTCAAGGGTGGTACCGTTGGACTCGGGGTGCACACAAATGGGGGGGTAGGACAAGGTCCCATGTCTCTATCTTGCTCCGCTGAGGATCGGTCAAAACTGACCCTGGTCAAAAGTCCAAGCCTTGTACATTCTTAACAACCATGAACACAAACTTCAACTTGACAAAAAGTACCACAAAAAGGGGGGTCCAAACCACTCCTAGGGCTCTGAAATGTGTTCCTAAACACTTTCTGGGGGAACACTTTTGGCCTTTCACACTTAGGCAGATTTGCACTCTCCCAACTCACTTATATGGGGGAACTTCAAATGCTCATAACTCCAGAACCCTAAGTCCTAGAGACTCAAGGGTGGTACCGTTGGACTCGGGGTGCACACAAATGGGGGGGTAGGACAAGGTCCCATGTCTCTATCTTGCTCCGCTGAGGATCGGTCAAAACTGACTCTGGTTAAAACCCCAAATTTTCACTCTCCCAACTCACTTATATGGGGGAACTTCAAATGCTCATAACTCCAGAACCCTAAGTCCTAGAGACTCAAGGGTGGTACCGTTGGACTCGGGGTGCACACAAATGGGGGGGTAGGACAAGGTCCCATGTCTCTATCTTTCTCAGCTGAGGATCGGTCAAAACTGACACTGGTTAAAACCCCAAATTTTCACTCTCCCAACTGACTTATATGGGGGAACTTCAAATGCTCATAACTCCAGAACCCTAAGTCCTAGAGACTCAAGGGTGGTACCGTTGGACTCGGGGTGCACACAAATGGGGGGGTAGGACGAGGTCCCATGTCTCTATCTTTCTCAGCTGAGGATCGGTCAAAACTGACTCTGGTTAAAACCCCAAATTTTCACTCTCCCAACTGACTTATATGGGGGAACTTCAAATGCTCATAACTCCGGAACCCTAAGTCCTAGAGACTCAAGGGTGGTACCATTGGACTCGGGGTGCACACAAATGGGAGGGTAGGAAAAGGTCCCATGTCTGTATCTTGCTCCGCTGAGGATCGGTCAAAACTGACCCTAGTCAAAACTCCAAGCCCTGTACACTCTTAACAACCGTCAACACCAACTTCAACTTGACAAAAAGTACCACAAAAAGGGTGTCCAAACCACTCCTAGGGCTCTGAAATGTGTTCCTAAACACTTTCTGGGGGAACACTTTGGGCCTTTCACACATAGGCAGATTTTCACTCTCCCAACTCACTTATATGGGGGAACTTCAAATGCTCATAACTCCAGAACCCTAAGTCCTAGAGACTCAAGGGTGGTACCGTTGGACTCGGGGTGCACACAAATGGGGGGGGTGGGGGTAGGACGAGGTCCCATGTCTCTATCTTTCTCAGCTGAGGATCGGTCAAAACTGACTCTGGTTAAAACCCCAAATTTTCACTCTCCCAACTGACTTATATGGGGGAACTTCAAATGCTCATAACTCCAGAACCCGAAGTCCTAGAGACTCAAGGGTGGTACCGTTGGACTCGGGGTGCACACAAATGGGGGGGTAGGACAAGGTCCCATGTCTCTATATTTCTCAGCTGAGGATCGTTCAAAACTGACTCTGGTTAAAACCCCAAATTTTCACTCTCCCAACTGACTTATATGGGGGAACTTCAAATGCTCATAACTCCAGAACCCTAAGTCCTAGAGACTCAAGGGTGGTACCGTTGGACTCGGGGTGCACACAAATGGGGGGGTAGGACAAGGTCCCATGTCTCTATCTTGCTCCGCTGAGGATCGGTCAAAACTGACCCTGGTCAAAACTCCAAGCCCTGTACATTCTTAACAACCGTGAACACAAACTTCAACTTGACAAAAAGTACCAGTAAAAGGGGGGTCCAAACCACTCCTAGGGCTCTGAAATGTGTTCCTAAACACTTTCTGGGGGAACACTTTTGGCCTTTCACACTTAGGCAGATTTGCACTCTCCCAACTCACTTATATGGGGGAACTTCAAATGCTCATAACTCCAGAACCCTAAGTCCTAGAGACTCAAGGGTGGTACCGTTGGACTCGGGGTGCACACAAATGGGGGGGTAGGACAAGGTCCCATGTCTCTATCTTTCTCAGCTGAGGATCGGTCAAAACTGACTCTGGTTAAAACCCCAAATTTTCACTCTCCCAACTCACTTATATAGGAGAACTTCAAATGGTCATAACTCCAGAACCCTAAGTCCTAGAGACTCAAGGGTGGTACCGTTGGACTCGGGGTGCACACAAATGGGGGGGTAGGACAAGGTCCCATGTCTCTATCTTTCTCCGTTGAAGATCGGTCAAAACTGACTCTGGTTAAAACCCCAAATTTTCACTCTCCCAACTCACTTATATAGGAGAACTTCAAATGGTCATAACTCCAGAACCCTAAGTCCTAGAGACTCAAGGGTGGTACCGTTGGACTCGGGGTGCACACAAATGGGGGGGTAGGACAAGGTCCCATGTCTCTATCTTGCTCCGCTGAGGATCGGTCAAAACTGACTCTGGTTAAAACCCCAAATTTTCACTCTCCCAACTGACTTATATGGGGGAACTTCAAATGCTCATAACTCCAGAACCCTAAGTCCTAGAGACTCAAGGGTGGTACCGTTGGACTCGGGGTGCACACAAATGGGGGGGTAGGACAAGGTCCCATGTCTCTATCTTTCTCCCCTGAGGATCAGTAAAAACTGACCCTGGTTAAAACCCCAAATTTTCACTCACCCAACTCAATTATATGGGGGATCTTCAAATGCTCATAACTCCGGAACCCTAAGTCCTAGAGACTCAAGGGTGGTACCGTTGGACTCGGGGTAAACACAATTGGGGGGGGGGGGGGGTAGGACAAGGTCCCATGTCTCTATCTTTCTCCCCTGAAGATCGGTCAAAGCTGACCCTGGTTAAAACACCAAGCCATGTACACTCTCAACAACCCTAAACTCCAACTTCAGCTTGACAAAAAGTACCACAAAAAGAGGGCTCCAAACCACTCCTAAGGCTCTGAAACGTGCTCCTAAACACTTTGTGGAGGAACACTTTTGGCCTCTCACCCTTAGGCAAATTTTCACTCTCCCAACTCACTTATATAGGGGATCTTCAAATGCTCATAACTCCGGAACCCTAAGTCCTAGAGACTCAAGGGTGGTACCGTTGGACTCGGGGTAAACACAAATGGGGGGGTAGGACAAGGTCCCATGTCTCTATCTTTCTCCCCTGAGGATCAGTAAAAACTGACCCTGGTTAAAACCCCAAATTTTCACTCACCCAACTCAATTATATGGGGGATCTTCAAATGCTCATAACTCCGGAACCCTAAGTCCTAGAGACTCAAGGGTGGTACCGTTGGATTAGGGGTAAACACAATTGGGGGGGGGGGGGGGGGGTAGGACAAGGTCCCATGTCTCTATCTTTCTCCCCTGAGGATCGGTCAAAGCTGACCCTGGTTAAAACACCAAGCCATGTACACTCTCAACAACCCTAAACTCCAACTTCAGCTTGACAAAAAGTACCACAAAAAGAGGGCTCCAAACCACTCCTAGGGCTCTGAAACGTGCTGCTAAACACTTTCTGGAGGAACACTTTTGGCCTCTCACCCTTAGGCAAATTTTCACTCTCCCAACTCACTTATATGGGGGATCTTCAAATGCTCATAACTCTGGAACCCTAAGTCCTAGAGACTCAAGGGTGGTACCGTTGGACTCGGGGTACACACAATTGGGGGGGTAGGACAAGGTCCCATGTCTCTATCTTTCTCCCCTGAGGATCGGTCAAAGCTGACCCTGGTTAAAACACCAAGCCATGTACACTCTCAACAACCCTAAACACCAACTTCAGCTTGACAAAAAGTACCACAAAAAGAGGGGTCCAAACCACTCCTAAGGCTCTGAAACGTGTTCCTAAACACTTTCTGGAGGAACACTTTTGGCCTCTCACCATCGGCGGAGCCAGACAATTTTCATAGGGGTGGCCAGACTGACACCATTGCTTACACAGGGGTGGCTGATTTAATGGTGTTTCTTAGTCACTCACTGACTTATACAGGCAGTGACTGCCATGTAGTAACTGTTTTTTTTTTCAATAGCAGTGACACGGTGAAACTGTTTCGACTTTCATACTGTTAAAAGCCTCAATTAGCAAACTTTGCCATATCTGTTTCAACCCCAGCATAGCCAAGTTATTCATAGCCTACATTAAGACAATAAACATTTCACACATAGTAAATCAAACTTACCTCCGACTTCTGGAAACGGAGAAAAGTCCACTCTTCTTCACTGGTAATGCAAGTAAACAGTGCATAGATAATAAGAGGGGAACCCCAGGTGATTTTCAATAATTACTTCTTCTCCTGCAATTCTGTTGGTAGTTGACATTCAGGTTAAATGCATTACTGCCACCATCTGTTCTGGTGGAGATCTACTCGTTAGAGGTGCACTGTTGAATTGCGTCCCTGTGGGAACACCGATGTACAGAGATGGTTTCGCCAAAAAAGCCGGTAAATCGGTGGTGGGAGGGTGGCCGAAGATCAATCTATGGTGGCCGTGGCCACCCCCTGGCTCCGCCCCTGCCTCTCACACTTAGGCAAATTTTAACTCTCCCAAGTCACTCCAAACCACTCCTAAGGCTCTGAAACGTGCTCCTAAACACTTTCTGGAGGAACACTTTTGGCCTCTCACCCTTAGGCAAATTTTCACTCTCCCAACTCACTTATATGGGGGATCTTCAAATGCTCATAATTCCGGAACCCTAAGTCCTAAAGACTCAAGGGTGGTACCGTTGGACTTGGGGTACACACAAATGGGGGGGGTAGAACAAGGTCCCATGTCTCTATTTTTCTCCCCTGAGGATCAGTCAAAGCTGACCCTGGTTAAAACACCAAGCCATGTACACTCTCAACAACCCTAAACACCAACTTCAGCTTGACAAAAAGTACCACAAAAAGAGGGGTCCAAACCACTCCTAAGGCTCTGAAACGTGCTCCTAAACACTTTCTGGAGGAACACTTTTGGCCTCTCACCCTTAGGCAAATTTTCACTCTCCCAACTGACTTATATGGGGGAACTTCAAATGCTCATAACTCCAGAACCCTAAGTCCTAGAGACTCAAGGGTGGTACCGTTGGACTCGGGGTGCACACAAATGGGGGAGTAGGACAAGGTCCCATGTCTCTATCTTGCTCCGCTGAGGATCGGTCAAAACTGACCCTAGTCAAAACTCCAAGCCCTGTACACTCTTAACAACCGTGAACACAAACTTCAACTTGACAAAAAGTACCACAAAAAGGGGGGTCCAAACCACTCCTAGGGCTCTGAAATGTGTTCCTAAACTGTTTCTGGGGGAACACTTTTGGCCTTTCACACTTAGGCAGATTTTCACTCTCCCAACTCACTTATATGGGGGAAATTCAAATGCTCATAACTCCAGAACCCTAAGTCCTAGAGACACAAGGGTGGTACCGTTGGACTCAGGGTGCACACAAATGGGGGGGTAGGACAAGGTCCCATGTCTCTATCTTGCTCCGCTGAGGATCGGTCAAAACTGACCCTGGTTAAATCCCAAATTTTCACTCTCCCAACTCTGTTATATGGGGGAACTTCAAATGCTCATAACTCCAGAACCCTAAGTCCAAGAGACTCAAGGGTGGTACCGTTGGACTCGGGGTGCACACAAATGGGGGGGTAGGACAAGGTCCCATGTCTCTATCTTTCTCCGCTGAGGATCGGTCAAAACTGACTCTGGTTAACACCCCAAATTTTCACTCTCCCAACTCACTTATATGGGGGAACTTCAAATGCTCATAACTCCGGAACCCTAAGTCCTAGAGACTCAAGGGTGGTACCGTTGGACTCGGGGTGCACACAAATGGGGGGGTAGGACAAGGTCCCATGTCTCTATCTTGCTCCGCTGAGGATCGGTCAAAACTGACCCTGGTCAAAACTCCAAGTCCTGTACACTCTTAACAACCATGAACACCAACTTCAACTTGACAAAAAGTACCACAAAAAGGGGGGCCCAAACCACTCCTAGGGCTCTGAAATGTGTTACTAAACACTTTCTGGGGGAACACTTTTGGTCTTTCACACTTAGGCAGATTTTCACTCTCCCAACTCACTTATATGGGGGAACTTCAAATGCTCATAACTCCAGAACCCTAAGTCCTAGAGACTCAAGGGTGGTACCGTTGGACTCGGGGTGCACACAAATGGGGGGGTAGGACAAGGTCCCATGTCTCTATCTTTCTCAGCTGAGGATCGGTCAAAACTGACTCTGGTTAAAACCCCAAATTTTCACTCTCCCAACTGACTTATAGGGGGGAACTTCAAATGCTCATAACTCCAGAACCCTAAGTCCTAGAGACTCAAGGGTGGTACCGTTGGACTCGGGGTGCACACAAATGGGGGGGGTAGGACAAGGTCCCATGTCTCTATCTTGCTCCGCTGAGGATCGGTCAAAACTGACCCTGGTTAAATCCCAAATTTTCACTCTCCCAACTGACTTATATGGGGGAACTTCAAATGCTCATAACTCCAGAACCCTAAGTCCTAGAGACTCAGGGGTGGTACCGTTGGACTCGGGGTGCACACAAATGGGGGGGTAGGACAAGGTCCCATGTCTCTATCTTTCTCCGTTGAGGATCGGTCAAAACTGACTCTGGTTAAAACCCCAAATTTTCACTCTCCCAACTGACTTATATGGGGGAACTTCAAATGCTCATAACTTCAGAACCCTAAGTCCTAGAGACTCAAGGGTGGTACCGTTGGACTCGGGGTGCACACAAATGGGGGGGTAGGACAAGGTCCCATGTCTCTATCTTGCTCCGCTGAGGATCGGTCAAAACTGACCCTGGTCAAAAGTCCAAGCCCTGTACATTCTTAACAACCGTGAACACAAACTTCAACTTGACAAAAAGTACCACAAAAAGGGGGGTCCAAACCACTCCTAGGGCTCTGAAATGTCTTCCTAAACACTTTCTGGGGGAACACTTTTGGCCTTTCACACTTAGGCAGATTTGCACTCTCCCAACTCACTTATATGGGGGAACTTCAAATGCTCATAACTCCAGAACCCTAAGTCCTAGAGACTCAAGGGTGGTACCGTTGGACTCGGGGTGCACACAAATGGGGGGGTAGGACAAGGTCCCATGTCTCTATCTTGCTCCGCTGAGGATCGGTCAAAACTGACCCTGGTCAAAACTCCAAGCCCTGTACACTCTTAACAACCGTGAACACCAACTTCAACTTGACAAAAAGTACCACAAAAAGGGGGGTCCAAACCACTCCTAGGGCTCTGAAATGTGTTCCTAAACACTTTCTGGGGGAACACTTTGGGCCTTTCACACTTAGGCAGATTTTCACTCTCCCAACTGACTTATATGGGGGAACTTCAAATGCTCATAACTCCAGAACCCTAAGTCCTAGAGACTCAAGGGTGGTACCGTTGGACTCGGGGTGCACACAAATGGGGGGGTAGGACGAGGTCCCATGTCTCTATCTTTCTCAGCTGAGGATCGGTTAAAACTGACTCTGGTTAAAACCCCAAATTTTCACTCTCCCAACTGACTTATATGGGGGAACTTCAAATGCTCATAACTCTAGAACCCTAAGTCCTAGAGACTCAAGGGTGGTACCGTTGGACTCGGGGTGCACACAAATGGGGGGGTAGGACAAGGTCCCATGTCTCTATCTTGCTCCGCTGAGGATCGGTCAAAACTGACCCTGGTCAAAACTCCAAGCCCTGTACACTCTTAACAACCGTGAACACCAACTTCAACTTGACAAAAAGTACCACAAAAAGGGGGGTCCAAACCACTCCTAGGGCTCTGAAATGTGTTCCTAAACACTTTCTGGGGGAAAACTTTGGGCCTTTCACACTTAGGCAGATTTTCACTCTCCCAACTGACTTATATGGGGGAACTTCAAATGCTCATAACTTCAGAACCCTAAGTCCTAGAGACTCAAGGGTGGTACCGTTGGACTCGGGGTGCACACAAATGGGGGGGGTAGGACAAGGTCCCATGTCTCTATCTTGCTCCGCTGAGGATCGGTCAAAACTGACCCTGGTTAAATCCCAAATTTTCACTCTCCCAACTCACTTATATGGGGGAACTTCAAATGCTCATAACTCCGGAACCCTAAGTCCTAGAGACTCAAGGGTGGTACCGTTGGACTCGGGGTGCACACAAATGGGGGGGTAGGACAAGGTCCCATATCTCTATCTTGCTCCGCTGAGGATCGGTCAAAACTGACCCTAGTCAAAACTCCAAGCCCTGTACACTCTTAACAACCGTGAACACCAACTTCAACTTGACAAAAAGTACCACAAAAAGGGTGTCCAAACCACTCCTAGGGCTCTGAAATGTGTTCCTAAACACTTTCTGGGGGAACACTTTTGGCCTTTCACACTTAGGCAGATTTGCACTCTCCCAACTCACTTATATGGGGGAACTTCAAATGCTCATAACTCCGGAACCCTAAGTCCTAGAGACTCAAGGGTGGTACCGTTGGACTCGGGGTGCACACAAATGGGGGGGTAGGACAAGGTCCCATGTCTCTATCTTTCTCCGCTGAGGATCAGTCAAAACTGACTCTGGTTAAAATCCCAAATTTTCACTCTCCCAACTGACTTATATGGGGGAACTTCAAATGCTCATAACTCCAGAACCCTAAGTCCTAGAGACTCAAGGGTGGTACCGTTGGACTCGGGGTGCACACAAATGGGGGGGTAGGACGAGGTCCCATGTCTCTATCTTTCTCAGCTGAGGATCGGTCAAAACTGACTCTGGTTAAAACCCCAAATTTTCACTCTCCCAACTGACTTATATGGGGGAACTTCAAATGCTCATAGCTCTAGAACCCTAAGTCCTAGAGACTCAAGGGTGGTACCGTTGGACTCGGGGTGCACACAAATGGGGGGGTAGGACAAGGTCCCATGTCTCTATCTTGCTCCGCTGAGGATCGGTCAAAACTGACCCTGGTCAAAACTCCAAGCCCTGTACACTCTTAACAACCGTGAACACCAACTTCAACTTGACAAAAAGTACCACAAAAAGGGGGGTCCAAACCACTCCTAGGGCTCTGAAATGTGTTCCTAAACGCTTTCTGGGGGAACACTTTGGGCCTTTCACACTTAGGCAGATTTTCACTCTCCCAACTGACTTTTATGGGGGAACTTCAAATGCTCATAACTCCAGAACCCTAAGTCCTAGAGACTCAAGGGTGGTACCGTTGGACTCGGGGTGCACACAAATGGGGGGGTAGGACAAGGTCCCATGTCTCTATCTTTCTCAGCTGAGGATCGGTCAAAACTGACTCTGGTTAAAACCCCAAATTTTCACTCTCCCAACTGACTTATATGGGGGAACTTCAAATGCTCATAACTCCAGAACCCTAAGTCCTAGAGACTCAAGGGTGGTACCGTTGGACTCGGGGTGCACACAAATGGGGGGGTAGGACAAGGTCCCATGTCTCTATCTTTCTCCGTTGAGGATCGGTCAAAACTGACTCTGGTTAAAACCCCAAATTTTCACTCTCCCAACTGACTTATATGGGGGAACTTCAAATGCTCATAACTTCAGAACCCTAAGTCCTAGAGACTCAAGGGTGGTACCGTTGGACTCGGGGTGCACACAAATGGGGGGGTAGGACAAGGTCCCATGTCTCTATCTTGCTCCGCTGAGGATCGGTCAAAACTGACCCTGGTCAAAACTCCAAGCCCTGTACATTCTTAACAACCGTGAACACAAACTTCAACTTGACAAAAAGTACCACAAAAAGGGGGGTCCAAACCACTCCTAGGGCTCTGAAATGTGTTCCTAAACACTTTCTGGGGGAACACTTTTGGCCTTTCACACTTAGGCAGATTTGCACTCTCCCAACTCACTTATATGGGGGAACTTCAAATGCTCATAACTCCAGAACCCTAAGTCCTAGAGACTCAAGGGTGGTACCGTTGGACTCGGGGTGCACACAAATGGGGGGGTAGGACAAGGTCCCATGTCTCTATCTTGCTCCGCTGAGGATCAGTCAAAACTGACTCTGGTTAAAACTCCAAATTTTCACTCTCCCAACTCACTTATATGGGGGAACTTCAAATGCTCATAACTCCAGAACCCTAAGTCCTAGAGACTCAAGGGTGGTACCGTTGGACTCGGGGTGCACACAAATGGGGGGGTAGGACAAGGTCCCATGTCTCTATATTTCTCAGCTGAGGATCGGTCAAAACTGACTCTGGTTAAAACTCCAAGCCCTGTACACTCTTAACAACCGTGAACACAAACTTCAACTTGACAAAAAGTACCACAAAAAAGGGGGGTCCAAACCACTCCTAGGGCTCTGAAATGTGTTCCTAAACGCTTTCTGGGGGAACACTTTGGGCCTTTCACACTTAGGCAGATTTTCACTCTCCCAACTGACTTATATGGGGGAACTTCAAATGCTCATAACTCCAGAACCCTAAGTCCTAGAGACTCAAGGGTGGTACCGTTGGACTCGGGGTGCACACAAATGGGGGGGTAGGACAAGGTCCCATGTCTCTATCTTTCTCAGCTGAGGATCGGTCAAAACTGACTCTGGTTAAAACCCCAAATTTTCACTCTCCCAACTGACTTATATGGGGGAACTTCAAATGCTCATAACTCCAGAACCCTAAGTCCTAGAGACTCAAGGGTGGTACCGTTGGACTCGGGGTGCACACAAATGGGGGGGTAGGACAAGGTCCCATGTCTCTATCTTTCTCCGTTGAGGATCGGTCAAAACTGACTCTGGTTAAAACCCCAAATTTTCACTCTCCCAACTGACTTATATGGGGGAACTTCAAATGCTCATAACTTCAGAACCCTAAGTCCTAGAGACTCAAGGGTGGTACCGTTGGACTCGGGGTGCACACAAATGGGGGGGTAGGACAAGGTCCCATGTCTCTATCTTGCTCCGCTGAGGATCGGTCAAAACTGACCCTGGTCAAAACTCCAAGCCCTGTACATTCTTAACAACCGTGAACACAAACTTCAACTTGACAAAAAGTACCACAAAAAGGGGGGTCCAAACCACTCCTAGGGCTCTGAAATGTCTTCCTAAACACTTTCTGGGGGAACACTTTTGGCCTTTCACACTTAGGCAGATTTGCACTCTCCCAACTGACTTATATGGGGGAACTTCAAATGCTCATAACTCCAGAACCCTAAGTCCTAGAGACTCAAGGGTGGTACCGTTGGACTCGGGGTGCACACAAATGGGGGGGTAGGACAAGGTCCCATGTCTCTATATTTCTCAGCTGAGGATCGGTCAAAACTGACTCTGGTTAAAACCCCAAATTTTCACTCTCCCAACTGACTTATATGGGGGAACTTCAAATGCTCATAACTCCAGAACCCTAAGTCCTAGAGACTCAAGGGTGGTACCGTTGGACTCGGGGTGCACACAAATGGGGGGGTAGGACAAGGTCCCATGTCTCTATCTTGCTCCGCTGAGGATCGGTCAAAACTGACCCTGGTTAAATCCCAAATTTTCACTCTCCCAACTCACTTATATGGGGGAAATTCAAATGCTCATAACTCCGGAACCCTAAGTCCTAGAGACTCAAGGGTGGTACCGTTGGACTCGGGGTGCACACAAATGGGGGGGTAGGACAAGGTCCCATGTCTCTATCTTGCTCCGCTGAGGATCGGTCAAAACTGACCCTAGTCAAAACTCCAAGCCCTGTACACTCTTAACAACCGTGAACACCAACTTCAACTTGACAAAAAGTACCACAAAAAGGGTGTCCAAACCACTCCTAGGGCTCTGAAATGTGTTCCTAAACACTTTCTGGGGGAACACTTTGGGCCTTTCACACTTAGGCAGATTTTCACTCTCCCAACTCACTTATATGGGGGAACTTCAAATGCTCATAACTCCAGAACCCTAAGTCCTAGAGACTCAAGGGTGGTACCGTTGGACTCGGGGTGCACACAAATGGGGGGGTAGGACAAGGTCACATGTCTCTATCTTGCTCCGCTGAGGATCGGTCAAAACTGACCCTGGTTAAATCCCAAATTTTCACTCTCCCAACTCACTTATATGGGGGAACTTCAAATGCTCATAACTCCGGAACCCTAAGTCCTAGAGACTCAAGGGTGGTACCGTTGGACTCGGGGTGCACACAAATGGGAGGGTAGGAAAAGGTCCCATGTCTGTATCTTGCTCCGCTGAGGATCGGTCAAAACTGACCCTAGTCAAAACTCCAAGCCCTGAACACTCTTAACAACCGTGAACACCAACTTCAACTTGACAAAAAGTACCACAAAAAGGGTGTCCAAACCACTCCTAGGGCTCTGAAATGTGTTCCTAAACACTTTCTGGGGGAACACTTTGGGCCTTTCACACATAGGCAGATTTTCACTCTCCCAACTGACTTATATGGGGGAACTTCAAATGCTCATAACTCCAGAACCCTAAGTCCTAGAGACTCAAGGGTGGTACCGTTGGACTCGGGGTGCACACAAATGGGGGGGGTAGGACGAGGTCCCATGTCTCTATCTTTCTCAGCTGAGGATCGGTCAAAACTGACTCTGGTTAAAACCCCAAATTTTCACTCTCCCAACTGACTTATATGGGGGAACTTCAAATGCTCATAACTCCAGAACCCTAAGTCCTAGAGACTCAAGGGTGGTACCGTTGGACTCGGGGTGCACACAAATGGGGGGGTAGGACAAGGTCCCATGTCTCTATCTTGCTCCGCTGAGGATCGGTCAAAACTGACCCTGGTCAAAAGTCCAAGCCTTGTACATTCTTAACAACCATGAACACAAACTTCAACTTGACAAAAAGTACCACAAAAAGGGGGGTCCAAACCACTCCTAGGGCTCTGAAATGTGTTCCTAAACACTTTCTGGGGGAACACTTTTGGCCTTTCACATTTAGGTAGATTTGCACTCTCCCAACTCACTTATATGGGGGAACTTCAAATGCTCATGACTCCAGAACCCTAAGTCCTAGAGACTCAAGGGTGGTACCGTTGGACTCGGGGTGCACACAAATGGGGGGGTAGGACAAGGTCCCATGTCTCTATCTTGCTCCGCTGAGGATCAGTCAAAACTGACTCTGGTTAAAACCCCAAATTTTCACTCTCCCAACTGACTTATATGGGGGAACTTCAAATGCTCATAACTCCAGAACCCTAAGTCCTAGAGACTCAAGGGTGGTACCGTTGGACTCGGGGTGCACACAAATGGGGGGGGGGGGGGGTAGGACAAGGTCCCATGTCTCTATATTTCTCAGCTGAGGATCGGTCAAAACTGACTCTGGTTAAAACCCCAAATTTTCACTCTCCCAACTGACTTATATGGGGGAACTTCAAATGCTCATAACTCCAGAACCCTAAGTCCTAGAGACTCAAGGGTGGTACCGGTGGACTCGGGGTGCACACAAATGGGGGGGTAGGACAAGGTCCCATGTCTCTATCTTGCTCCGCTGAGGATCGGTCAAAACTGACCCTGGTTAAATCCCAAATTTTCACTCTCCCAACTCACTTATATGGGGGAACTTCAAATGCTCATAACTCCGGAACCCTAAGTCCTAGAGACTCAAGGGTGGTACCGCTGGACTCGGGGTGCACACAAATGGGGGGGTAGGACAAGGTCCCATGTCTCTATCTTTCTCAGCTGAGGATTGGTCAAAACTGACTCTGTTTAAAACCCCAAATTTTCACTCTCCCAACTGACTTATATGGGGGAACTTCAAATGCTCATAACTCCAGAACCCTAAGTCCTAGAGACTCAAGGGTGGTACCGTTGGACTCGGGGTGCACACAAATGGGGGGGTAGGACAAGGTCCCATGTCTCTATCTTTCTCAGCTGAGGATTGGTCAAAACTGACTCTGTTTAAAACCCCAAATTTTCACTCTCCCAACTGACTTATATGGGGGAACTTCAAATGCTCATAACTCCAGAACCCTAAGTCCTAGAGACTCAAGGGTGGTACCGTTGGACTCGGGGTGCACACAAATGGGGGGGTAGGACAAGGTCCCATGTCTCTATCTTTCTCCGCTGAGGATCGGTCAAAACTGACCCTGGTTAAATCCCAAATTTTAACTCTCCCAACTCACTTATATGGGGGAACTTCAAATGCTCATAACTCCAGAACCCTAAGTCCTAGAGCCTCAAGGGTGGTACCGTTGGACTCGGGGTGCACACAAATGGGGGGGTAGGACAAGGGCCCATGTCTCTATCTTTCTCCGCTGAGGATCGGTCAAAACTGACCCTGGTCAAAACTCCAAGCCCTGTACATTCTTAACAACCGTGAACACAAACTTCAACTTGACAAAAAGTACCACAAAAAGGGGGGTCCAAACCACTCCTAGGGCTCTGAAATGTGTTCCTAAACACTTTCTGGGGGAACACTTTTGGCCTTTCACACTTAGGCAGATTTGCACTCTCCCAACTCACTTATATGGGGGAACTTCAAATGCTCATAACTCCAGAACCCTAAGTCCTAGAGACTCAAGGGTGGTACCGTTGGACTCGGGGTGCACACAAATGGGGGGGTAGGACAAGGTCCCATGTCTCTATCTTGCTCCGCTGAGGATCAGTCAAAACTGACTCTGGTTAAAACCCCAAATTTTCACTCTCCCAACTCACTTATATGGGGGAACTTCAAATGCTCATAACTCCAGAACCCTAAGTCCTAGAGACTCAAGGGTGGTACCGTTGGACTCGGGGTGCACACAAATGGGGGGGTAGGACAAGGTCCCATGTCTCTATCTTGCTCCGCTGAGGATCGGTCAAAACTGACCCTGGTTAAATCCCAAATTTTCACTCTCCCAACTCACTTATATGGGGGAACTTCAAATGCTCATAACTCCGGAACCCTAAGTCCTAGAGACTCAAGGGTGGTACCGTTGGACTCGGGGTGCACACAAATGGGGGGGTAGGACAAGGTCCCATGTCTCTATCTTGCTCCGCTGAGGATCGGTCAAAACTGACCCTAGTCAAAACTCCAAGCCCTGTACACTCTTAACAACCGTGAACACCAACTTCAACTTGACAAAAAGTACCACAAAAAGGGTGTCCAAACCACTCCTAGGGCTCTGAAATGTGTTCCTAAACACTTTCTGGGGGAACACTTTGGGCCTTTCACACTTAGGCAGATTTTCACTCTCCCAACTCACTTATATGGGGGAACTTCAAATGCTCATAACTCCAGAACCCTAAGTCCTAGAGACTCAAGGGTGGTACCGTTGGACTCGGGGTGCACACAAATGGGGGGGTAGGACAAGGTCCCATGTCTCTATCTTGCTCCGCTGAGGATCGGTCAAAACTGACCCTGGTTAAATCCCAAATTTTCACTCTCCCAACTCACTTATATGGGGGAACTTCAAATGCTCATAACTCCGGAACCCTAAGTCCTAGAGACTCAAGGGTGGTACCGTTGGACTCGGGGTGCACACAAATGGAGGGCTAGGACAAGGTCCCATGTCTCTATCTTGCTCCGCTGAGGATCGGTCAAAACTGACCCTAGTCAAAACTCCAACCCCTGTACACTCTTAACAACCGTGAACACCAACTTCAACTTGACAAAAAGTACCACAAAAAGGGTGTCCAAACCACTCCTAGGGCTCTGAAATGTGTTCCTAAACACTTTCTGGGGGAACACTTTGGGCCTTTCACACACAGGCAGATTTTCACTCTCCCAACTCACTTAAATGGGGGAACTTCAAATGCTCATAACTCCAGAACCCTAAGTCCTAGAGACTCAAGGGTGGTACCGTTGGACTCGGGGTGCACACAAATGGGGGGGGGGGGGGGGGGGGTAGGACAAGGTCCCATGTCTCTATCTTTCTCCGCTGAGGATCGGTCAAAACTGACTCTGGTTAAAACCCCAAATTTTCACTCTCCCAACTCACTTATATGGGGGAACTTCAAATGCTCATAACTCCAGAACCCTAAGTCCTAGAGACTCAAGGGTGGTACCGTTGGACTCGGGGTGCACACAAATGGGGGGGTAGGACAAGGTCCCATGTCTCTATCTTTCTCAGCTGAGGATCGGTCAAAACTGACACTGGTTAAAACCCCAAATTTTCACTCTCCCAACTGACTTATATGGGGGAACTTCAAATGCTCATAACTCCAGAACCCTAAGTCCTAGAGACTCAAGGGTGGTACCGTTGGACTCGGGGTGCACACAAATGGGGGGGTAGGACGAGGTCCCATGTCTCTATCTTTCTCAGCTGAGGATCGGTCAAAACTGACTCTGGTTAAAACCCCAAATTTTCACTCTCCCAACTGACTTATATGGGGGAACTTCAAATGCTCATAACTCCGGAACCCTAAGTCCTAGAGACTCAAGGGTGGTACCATTGGACTCGGGGTGCACACAAATGGGAGGGTAGGAAAAGGTCCCATGTCTGTATCTTGCTCCGCTGAGGATCGGTCAAAACTGACCCTAGTCAAAACTCCAAGCCCTGTACACTCTTAACAACCGTCAACACCAACTTCAACTTGACAAAAAGTACCACAAAAAGGGTGTCCAAACCACTCCTAGGGCTCTGAAATGTGTTCCTAAACACTTTCTGGGGGAACACTTTGGGCCTTTCACACATAGGCAGATTTTCACTCTCCCAACTCACTTATATGGGGGAACTTCAAATGCTCATAACTCCAGAACCCTAAGTCCTAGAGACTCAAGGGTGGTACCGTTGGACTCGGGGTGCACACAAATGGGGGGGGTGGGGGTAGGACGAGGTCCCATGTCTCTATCTTTCTCAGCTGAGGATCGGTCAAAACTGACTCTGGTTAAAACCCCAAATTTTCACTCTCCCAACTGACTTATATGGGGGAACTTCAAATGCTCATAACTCCAGAACCCGAAGTCCTAGAGACTCAAGGGTGGTACCGTTGGACTCGGGGTGCACACAAATGGGGGGGTAGGACAAGGTCCCATGTCTCTATATTTCTCAGCTGAGGATCGTTCAAAACTGACTCTGGTTAAAACCCCAAATTTTCACTCTCCCAACTGACTTATATGGGGGAACTTCAAATGCTCATAACTCCAGAACCCTAAGTCCTAGAGACTCAAGGGTGGTACCGTTGGACTCGGGGTGCACACAAATGGGGGGGTAGGACAAGGTCCCATGTCTCTATCTTGCTCCGCTGAGGATCGGTCAAAACTGACCCTGGTCAAAACTCCAAGCCCTGTACATTCTTAACAACCGTGAACACAAACTTCAACTTGACAAAAAGTACCAGTAAAAGGGGGGTCCAAACCACTCCTAGGGCTCTGAAATGTGTTCCTAAACACTTTCTGGGGGAACACTTTTGGCCTTTCACACTTAGGCAGATTTGCACTCTCCCAACTCACTTATATGGGGGAACTTCAAATGCTCATAACTCCAGAACCCTAAGTCCTAGAGACTCAAGGGTGGTACCGTTGGACTCGGGGTGCACACAAATGGGGGGGTAGGACAAGGTCCCATGTCTCTATCTTTCTCAGCTGAGGATCGGTCAAAACTGACTCTGGTTAAAACCCCAAATTTTCACTCTCCCAACTCACTTATATAGGAGAACTTCAAATGGTCATAACTCCAGAACCCTAAGTCCTAGAGACTCAAGGGTGGTACCGTTGGACTCGGGGTGCACACAAATGGGGGGGTAGGACAAGGTCCCATGTCTCTATCTTTCTCCGTTGAAGATCGGTCAAAACTGACTCTGGTTAAAACCCCAAATTTTCACTCTCCCAACTCACTTATATAGGAGAACTTCAAATGGTCATAACTCCAGAACCCTAAGTCCTAGAGACTCAAGGGTGGTACCGTTGGACTCGGGGTGCACACAAATGGGGGGGTAGGACAAGGTCCCATGTCTCTATCTTGCTCCGCTGAGGATCGGTCAAAACTGACTCTGGTTAAAACCCCAAATTTTCACTCTCCCAACTGACTTATATGGGGGAACTTCAAATGCTCATAACTCCAGAACCCTAAGTCCTAGAGACTCAAGGGTGGTACCGTTGGACTCGGGGTGCACACAAATGGGGGGGTAGGACAAGGTCCCATGTCTCTATCTTTCTCCCCTGAGGATCAGTAAAAACTGACCCTGGTTAAAACCCCAAATTTTCACTCACCCAACTCAATTATATGGGGGATCTTCAAATGCTCATAACTCCGGAACCCTAAGTCCTAGAGACTCAAGGGTGGTACCGTTGGACTCGGGGTAAACACAATTGGGGGGGGGGGGGGTAGGACAAGGTCCCATGTCTCTATCTTTCTCCCCTGAAGATCGGTCAAAGCTGACCCTGGTTAAAACACCAAGCCATGTACACTCTCAACAACCCTAAACTCCAACTTCAGCTTGACAAAAAGTACCACAAAAAGAGGGCTCCAAACCACTCCTAAGGCTCTGAAACGTGCTCCTAAACACTTTGTGGAGGAACACTTTTGGCCTCTCACCCTTAGGCAAATTTTCACTCTCCCAACTCACTTATATAGGGGATCTTCAAATGCTCATAACTCCGGAACCCTAAGTCCTAGAGACTCAAGGGTGGTACCGTTGGACTCGGGGTAAACACAAATGGGGGGGTAGGACAAGGTCCCATGTCTCTATCTTTCTCCCCTGAGGATCAGTAAAAACTGACCCTGGTTAAAACCCCAAATTTTCACTCACCCAACTCAATTATATGGGGGATCTTCAAATGCTCATAACTCCGGAACCCTAAGTCCTAGAGACTCAAGGGTGGTACCGTTGGATTAGGGGTAAACACAATTGGGGGGGGGGGGGGGGGGGGGGGGGGTAGGACAAGGTCCCATGTCTCTATCTTTCTCCCCTGAGGATCGGTCAAAGCTGACCCTGGTTAAAACACCAAGCCATGTACACTCTCAACAACCCTAAACTCCAACTTCAGCTTGACAAAAAGTACCACAAAAAGAGGGCTCCAAACCACTCCTAGGGCTCTGAAACGTGCTGCTAAACACTTTCTGGAGGAACACTTTTGGCCTCTCACCCTTAGGCAAATTTTCACTCTCCCAACTCACTTATATGGGGGATCTTCAAATGCTCATAACTCTGGAACCCTAAGTCCTAGAGACTCAAGGGTGGTACCGTTGGACTCGGGGTACACACAATTGGGGGGGTAGGACAAGGTCCCATGTCTCTATCTTTCTCCCCTGAGGATCGGTCAAAGCTGACCCTGGTTAAAACACCAAGCCATGTACACTCTCAACAACCCTAAACACCAACTTCAGCTTGACAAAAAGTACCACAAAAAGAGGGGTCCAAACCACTCCTAAGGCTCTGAAACGTGTTCCTAAACACTTTCTGGAGGAACACTTTTGGCCTCTCACCATCGGCGGAGCCAGACAATTTTCATAGGGGTGGCCAGACTGACACCATTGCTTACACAGGGGTGGCTGATTTAATGGTGTTTCTTAGTCACTCACTGACTTATACAGGCAGTGACTGCCATGTAGTAACTGTTTTTTTTTTCAATAGCAGTGACACGGTGAAACTGTTTCGACTTTCATACTGTTAAAAGCCTCAATTAGCAAACTTTGCCATATCTGTTTCAACCCCAGCATAGCCAAGTTATTCATAGCCTACATTAAGACAATAAACATTTCACACATAGTAAATCAAACTTACCTCCGACTTCTGGAAACGGAGAAAAGTCCACTCTTCTTCACTGGTAATGCAAGTAAACAGTGCATAGATAATAAGAGGGGAACCCCAGGTGATTTTCAATAATTACTTCTTCTCCTGCAATTCTGTTGGTAGTTGACATTCAGGTTAAATGCATTACTGCCACCATCTGTTCTGGTGGAGATCTACTCGTTAGAGGTGCACTGTTGAATTGCGTCCCTGTGGGAACACCGATGTACAGAGATGGTTTCGCCAAAAAAGCCGGTAAATCGGTGGTGGGAGGGTGGCCGAAGATCAATCTATGGTGGCCGTGGCCACCCCCTGGCTCCGCCCCTGCCTCTCACACTTAGGCAAATTTTAACTCTCCCAAGTCACTCCAAACCACTCCTAAGGCTCTGAAACGTGCTCCTAAACACTTTCTGGAGGAACACTTTTGGCCTCTCACCCTTAGGCAAATTTTCACTCTCCCAACTCACTTATATGGGGGATCTTCAAATGCTCATAATTCCGGAACCCTAAGTCCTAAAGACTCAAGGGTGGTACCGTTGGACTTGGGGTACACACAAATGGGGGGGGTAGAACAAGGTCCCATGTCTCTATTTTTCTCCCCTGAGGATCAGTCAAAGCTGACCCTGGTTAAAACACCAAGCCATGTACACTCTCAACAACCCTAAACACCAACTTCAGCTTGACAAAAAGTACCACAAAAAGAGGGGTCCAAACCACTCCTAAGGCTCTGAAACGTGCTCCTAAACACTTTCTGGAGGAACACTTTTGGCCTCTCACCCTTAGGCAAATTTTCACTCTCCCAACTGACTTATATGGGGGAACTTCAAATGCTCATAACTCCAGAACCCTAAGTCCTAGAGACTCAAGGGTGGTACCGTTGGACTCGGGGTGCACACAAATGGGGGAGTAGGACAAGGTCCCATGTCTCTATCTTGCTCCGCTGAGGATCGGTCAAAACTGACCCTAGTCAAAACTCCAAGCCCTGTACACTCTTAACAACCGTGAACACAAACTTCAACTTGACAAAAAGTACCACAAAAAGGGGGGTCCAAACCACTCCTAGGGCTCTGAAATGTGTTCCTAAACTGTTTCTGGGGGAACACTTTTGGCCTTTCACACTTAGGCAGATTTTCACTCTCCCAACTCACTTATATGGGGGAAATTCAAATGCTCATAACTCCAGAACCCTAAGTCCTAGAGACACAAGGGTGGTACCGTTGGACTCAGGGTGCACACAAATGGGGGGGTAGGACAAGGTCCCATGTCTCTATCTTGCTCCGCTGAGGATCGGTCAAAACTGACCCTGGTTAAATCCCAAATTTTCACTCTCCCAACTCTGTTATATGGGGGAACTTCAAATGCTCATAACTCCAGAACCCTAAGTCCAAGAGACTCAAGGGTGGTACCGTTGGACTCGGGGTGCACACAAATGGGGGGGTAGGACAAGGTCCCATGTCTCTATCTTTCTCCGCTGAGGATCGGTCAAAACTGACTCTGGTTAACACCCCAAATTTTCACTCTCCCAACTCACTTATATGGGGGAACTTCAAATGCTCATAACTCCGGAACCCTAAGTCCTAGAGACTCAAGGGTGGTACCGTTGGACTCGGGGTGCACACAAATGGGGGGGTAGGACAAGGTCCCATGTCTCTATCTTGCTCCGCTGAGGATCGGTCAAAACTGACCCTGGTCAAAACTCCAAGTCCTGTACACTCTTAACAACCATGAACACCAACTTCAACTTGACAAAAAGTACCACAAAAAGGGGGGCCCAAACCACTCCTAGGGCTCTGAAATGTGTTACTAAACACTTTCTGGGGGAACACTTTTGGTCTTTCACACTTAGGCAGATTTTCACTCTCCCAACTCACTTATATGGGGGAACTTCAAATGCTCATAACTCCAGAACCCTAAGTCCTAGAGACTCAAGGGTGGTACCGTTGGACTCGGGGTGCACACAAATGGGGGGGTAGGACAAGGTCCCATGTCTCTATCTTTCTCAGCTGAGGATCGGTCAAAACTGACTCTGGTTAAAACCCCAAATTTTCACTCTCCCAACTGACTTATAGGGGGGAACTTCAAATGCTCATAACTCCAGAACCCTAAGTCCTAGAGACTCAAGGGTGGTACCGTTGGACTCGGGGTGCACACAAATGGGGGGGGTAGGACAAGGTCCCATGTCTCTATCTTGCTCCGCTGAGGATCGGTCAAAACTGACCCTGGTTAAATCCCAAATTTTCACTCTCCCAACTGACTTATATGGGGGAACTTCAAATGCTCATAACTCCAGAACCCTAAGTCCTAGAGACTCAGGGGTGGTACCGTTGGACTCGGGGTGCACACAAATGGGGGGGTAGGACAAGGTCCCATGTCTCTATCTTTCTCCGTTGAGGATCGGTCAAAACTGACTCTGGTTAAAACCCCAAATTTTCACTCTCCCAACTGACTTATATGGGGGAACTTCAAATGCTCATAACTTCAGAACCCTAAGTCCTAGAGACTCAAGGGTGGTACCGTTGGACTCGGGGTGCACACAAATGGGGGGGTAGGACAAGGTCCCATGTCTCTATCTTGCTCCGCTGAGGATCGGTCAAAACTGACCCTGGTCAAAAGTCCAAGCCCTGTACATTCTTAACAACCGTGAACACAAACTTCAACTTGACAAAAAGTACCACAAAAAGGGGGGTCCAAACCACTCCTAGGGCTCTGAAATGTCTTCCTAAACACTTTCTGGGGGAACACTTTTGGCCTTTCACACTTAGGCAGATTTGCACTCTCCCAACTCACTTATATGGGGGAACTTCAAATGCTCATAACTCCAGAACCCTAAGTCCTAGAGACTCAAGGGTGGTACCGTTGGACTCGGGGTGCACACAAATGGGGGGGTAGGACAAGGTCCCATGTCTCTATCTTGCTCCGCTGAGGATCGGTCAAAACTGACCCTGGTCAAAACTCCAAGCCCTGTACACTCTTAACAACCGTGAACACCAACTTCAACTTGACAAAAAGTACCACAAAAAGGGGGGTCCAAACCACTCCTAGGGCTCTGAAATGTGTTCCTAAACACTTTCTGGGGGAACACTTTGGGCCTTTCACACTTAGGCAGATTTTCACTCTCCCAACTGACTTATATGGGGGAACTTCAAATGCTCATAACTCCAGAACCCTAAGTCCTAGAGACTCAAGGGTGGTACCGTTGGACTCGGGGTGCACACAAATGGGGGGGTAGGACGAGGTCCCATGTCTCTATCTTTCTCAGCTGAGGATCGGTTAAAACTGACTCTGGTTAAAACCCCAAATTTTCACTCTCCCAACTGACTTATATGGGGGAACTTCAAATGCTCATAACTCTAGAACCCTAAGTCCTAGAGACTCAAGGGTGGTACCGTTGGACTCGGGGTGCACACAAATGGGGGGGTAGGACAAGGTCCCATGTCTCTATCTTGCTCCGCTGAGGATCGGTCAAAACTGACCCTGGTCAAAACTCCAAGCCCTGTACACTCTTAACAACCGTGAACACCAACTTCAACTTGACAAAAAGTACCACAAAAAGGGGGGTCCAAACCACTCCTAGGGCTCTGAAATGTGTTCCTAAACACTTTCTGGGGGAAAACTTTGGGCCTTTCACACTTAGGCAGATTTTCACTCTCCCAACTGACTTATATGGGGGAACTTCAAATGCTCATAACTTCAGAACCCTAAGTCCTAGAGACTCAAGGGTGGTACCGTTGGACTCGGGGTGCACACAAATGGGGGGGGTAGGACAAGGTCCCATGTCTCTATCTTGCTCCGCTGAGGATCGGTCAAAACTGACCCTGGTTAAATCCCAAATTTTCACTCTCCCAACTCACTTATATGGGGGAACTTCAAATGCTCATAACTCCGGAACCCTAAGTCCTAGAGACTCAAGGGTGGTACCGTTGGACTCGGGGTGCACACAAATGGGGGGGTAGGACAAGGTCCCATATCTCTATCTTGCTCCGCTGAGGATCGGTCAAAACTGACCCTAGTCAAAACTCCAAGCCCTGTACACTCTTAACAACCGTGAACACCAACTTCAACTTGACAAAAAGTACCACAAAAAGGGTGTCCAAACCACTCCTAGGGCTCTGAAATGTGTTCCTAAACACTTTCTGGGGGAACACTTTTGGCCTTTCACACTTAGGCAGATTTGCACTCTCCCAACTCACTTATATGGGGGAACTTCAAATGCTCATAACTCCGGAACCCTAAGTCCTAGAGACTCAAGGGTGGTACCGTTGGACTCGGGGTGCACACAAATGGGGGGGTAGGACAAGGTCCCATGTCTCTATCTTTCTCCGCTGAGGATCAGTCAAAACTGACTCTGGTTAAAATCCCAAATTTTCACTCTCCCAACTGACTTATATGGGGGAACTTCAAATGCTCATAACTCCAGAACCCTAAGTCCTAGAGACTCAAGGGTGGTACCGTTGGACTCGGGGTGCACACAAATGGGGGGGTAGGACGAGGTCCCATGTCTCTATCTTTCTCAGCTGAGGATCGGTCAAAACTGACTCTGGTTAAAACCCCAAATTTTCACTCTCCCAACTGACTTATATGGGGGAACTTCAAATGCTCATAGCTCTAGAACCCTAAGTCCTAGAGACTCAAGGGTGGTACCGTTGGACTCGGGGTGCACACAAATGGGGGGGTAGGACAAGGTCCCATGTCTCTATCTTGCTCCGCTGAGGATCGGTCAAAACTGACCCTGGTCAAAACTCCAAGCCCTGTACACTCTTAACAACCGTGAACACCAACTTCAACTTGACAAAAAGTACCACAAAAAGGGGGGTCCAAACCACTCCTAGGGCTCTGAAATGTGTTCCTAAACGCTTTCTGGGGGAACACTTTGGGCCTTTCACACTTAGGCAGATTTTCACTCTCCCAACTGACTTTTATGGGGGAACTTCAAATGCTCATAACTCCAGAACCCTAAGTCCTAGAGACTCAAGGGTGGTACCGTTGGACTCGGGGTGCACACAAATGGGGGGGTAGGACAAGGTCCCATGTCTCTATCTTTCTCAGCTGAGGATCGGTCAAAACTGACTCTGGTTAAAACCCCAAATTTTCACTCTCCCAACTGACTTATATGGGGGAACTTCAAATGCTCATAACTCCAGAACCCTAAGTCCTAGAGACTCAAGGGTGGTACCGTTGGACTCGGGGTGCACACAAATGGGGGGGTAGGACAAGGTCCCATGTCTCTATCTTTCTCCGTTGAGGATCGGTCAAAACTGACTCTGGTTAAAACCCCAAATTTTCACTCTCCCAACTGACTTATATGGGGGAACTTCAAATGCTCATAACTTCAGAACCCTAAGTCCTAGAGACTCAAGGGTGGTACCGTTGGACTCGGGGTGCACACAAATGGGGGGGTAGGACAAGGTCCCATGTCTCTATCTTGCTCCGCTGAGGATCGGTCAAAACTGACCCTGGTCAAAACTCCAAGCCCTGTACATTCTTAACAACCGTGAACACAAACTTCAACTTGACAAAAAGTACCACAAAAAGGGGGGTCCAAACCACTCCTAGGGCTCTGAAATGTGTTCCTAAACACTTTCTGGGGGAACACTTTTGGCCTTTCACACTTAGGCAGATTTGCACTCTCCCAACTCACTTATATGGGGGAACTTCAAATGCTCATAACTCCAGAACCCTAAGTCCTAGAGACTCAAGGGTGGTACCGTTGGACTCGGGGTGCACACAAATGGGGGGGTAGGACAAGGTCCCATGTCTCTATCTTGCTCCGCTGAGGATCAGTCAAAACTGACTCTGGTTAAAACTCCAAATTTTCACTCTCCCAACTCACTTATATGGGGGAACTTCAAATGCTCATAACTCCAGAACCCTAAGTCCTAGAGACTCAAGGGTGGTACCGTTGGACTCGGGGTGCACACAAATGGGGGGGTAGGACAAGGTCCCATGTCTCTATATTTCTCAGCTGAGGATCGGTCAAAACTGACTCTGGTTAAAACTCCAAGCCCTGTACACTCTTAACAACCGTGAACACAAACTTCAACTTGACAAAAAGTACCACAAAAAAGGGGGGTCCAAACCACTCCTAGGGCTCTGAAATGTGTTCCTAAACACTTTCTGGGGGAACACTTTTGGCCTTTCACACTTAGGCAGATTTTCACTCTCCCAACTGACTTATATGGGGGAACTTCAAATGCTCATAACTCCAGAACCCTAAGTCCTAGAGACTCAAGGGTGGTACCGTTGGACTCGGGGTGCACACAAATGGGGGGGTAGGACAAGGTCCCATGTCTCTATCTTTCTCAGCTGAGGATCGGTCAAAACTGACTCTGGTTAAAACCCCAAATTTTCACTCTCCCAACTCACTTATATGGGGGAACTTCAAATGCTCATAACTCCAGAACCCTAAGTCCTAGAGACTCAAGGGTGGTACCGTTGGACTCGGGGTGCACACAAATGGGGGGGTAGGACAAGGTCCCATGTCTCTATCTTTCTCCGCTGAGGATCGGTCAAAACTGACCCTGGTTAAATCCCAAATTTTCACTCTCCCAACTCACTTATATGGGGGAACTTCAAATGCTCATAACTCCGGAACCCTAAGTCCTAGAGACTCAAGGGTGGTACCGCTGGACTCGGGGTGCACACAAATGGGGGGGTAGGACAAGGTCCCATGTCTCTATCTTTCTCAGCTGAGGATTGGTCAAAACTGACTCTGTTTAAAACCCCAAATTTTCACTCTCCCAACTGACTTATATGGGGGAACTTCAAATGCTCATAACTCCAGAACCCTAAGTCCTAGAGACTCAAGGGTGGTACCGTTGGACTCGGGGTGCACACAAATGGGGGGGTAGGACAAGGTCCCATGTCTCTATCTTGCTCCGCTGAGGATCGGTCAAAACTGACCCTGGTTAAATCCCAAATTTTCACTCTCCCAACTCACTTATATGGGGGAACTTCAAATGCTCATAACTCCGGAACCCTAAGTCCTAGAGACTCAAGGGTGGTACCGTTGTACTCGGGGTGCACACAAATGGGGGGGGTAGGAAAAGGTCCCATGTCTGTATCTTGCTCCGCTGAGGATCGGTCAAAACTGACCCTAGTCAAAACTCTAAGCCCTGTACACTCTTAACAACCGTGAACACCAACTTCAACTTGACAAAAAGTACCACAAAAAGGGGGGTCCAAACCACTCCTAGGGCTCTGAAATGTGTTCCTAAACACTTTCTGGGGGAACACTTTGGGCCTTTCACACATAGGCAGATTTTCACTCTCCCAACTCACTTATATGGGGGAACTTCAAATGCTCATAACTCCAGAACCCTAAGTCCTAGAGACTCAAGGGTGGTACCGTTGGACTCGGGTTGCACACAAATGGGGGGGTAGGACGAGGTCCCATGTCTCTATCTTTCTCAGCTGAGGATCGGTCAAAACTGACTCTGGTTAAAACCCCAAATTTTCACTCTCCCAACTGACTTATATGGGGGAACTTCAAATGCTCATAACTCCAGAACCCTAAGTCCTAGAGACTCAAGGGTGGTACCGTTGGACTCGGGGTGCACACAAATGGGGGGGTAGGACAAGGTCCCATGTCTCTATCTTGCTCCGCTGAGGATCGGTCAAAACTGACCCTGGTCAAAACTCCAAGCCCTGTACACTCTTAACAACCGTGAACACCAACTTCAACTTGACAAAAAGTACCACAAAAAGGGGGGTCCAAACCACTCCTAGGGCTCTGAAATGTGTTCCTAAACACTTTCTGGGGGAACACTTTGGGCCTTTCACACTTAGGCAGATTTTCACTCTCCCAACTGACTTATATGGGGGAACTTCAAATGCTCATAACTCCAGAACCCTAAGTCCTAGAGACTCAAGGGTGGTACCGTTGGACTCGGGGTGCACACAAATGGGGGGGTAGGACAAGGTCCCATGTCTCTATCTTTCTCCGTTGAGGATCGGTCAAAACTGACTCTGGTTAAAACTCCAAATTTTCACTCTCCCAACTGACTTATATGGGGGAACTTCAAATGCTCATAACTTCAGAACCCTAAGTCCTAGAGACTCAAGGGTGGTACCGTTGGACTCGGGGTGCACACAAATGGTGGGGTAGGACAAGGTCCCATGTCTCTATCTTGCTCCGCTGAGGATCAGTCAAAACTGACCCTGGTCAAAACTCTAAGCCCTGTACACTCTTAACAACCGTGAACACCAACTTCAACTTGACAAAAAGTACCACACAAAGGGGAGTCCAAACCACTCCTAGGGCTCTGAAATGTGTTCCTAAACACTTTCTGGGGGAACACTTTGGGCCTTTCACACATAGGCAGATTTTCACTCTCCCAACTCACTTATATGGGGGAACTTCAAATGCTCATAACTCCAGAACCCTAAGTCCTAGAGACTCAAGGGTGGTACCGTTGGACTCGGGGTGCACACAAATGGGGGGGTAGGACGAGGTCCCATGTCTCTATCTTTCTCAGCTGAGGATCGGTCAAAACTGACTCTGGTTAAAACCCCAAATTTTCACTCTCCCAACTGACTTATATGGGGGAACTTCAAATGCTCATAACTCCAGAACCCTAAGTCCTAGAGACTCAAGGGTGGTACCGTTGGACTCGGGCTGCACACAAATGGGGGGGTAGGACAAGGTCCCATGTCTCTATCTTGCTCCGCTGAGGATCGGTCAAAACTGACCCTGGTCAAAACTCCAAGCCCTGTACACTCTTAACAACCGTGAACACCAACTTCAACTTGACAAAAAGTACCACAAAAAGGGGGGTCCAAACCACTCCTAGGGCTCTGAAATGTGTTCCTAAACACTTTCTGGGGGAACACTTTGGGCCTTTCACACTTAGGCAGATTTTCACTCTCCCAACTGACTTATATGGGGGAACTTCAAATGCTCATAACTCCAGAACCCTAAGTCCTAGAGACTCAAGGGTGGTACCGTTGGACTCGGGGTGCACACAAATGGGGGGGTAGGACAAGGTCCCATGTCTCTATCTTTCTCCGTTGAGGATCGGTCAAAACTGACTCTGGTTAAAACTCCAAATTTTCACTCTCCCAACTGACTTATATGGGGGAACTTCAAATGCTCATAACTTCAGAACCCTAAGTCCTAGAGACTCAAGGGTGGTACCGTTGGACTCGGGGTGCACACAAATGGTGGGGTAGGACAAGGTCCCATGTCTCTATCTTGCTCCGCTGAGGATCGGTCAAAACTGACCCTGGTCAAAACTCCAAGCCCTGTACATTCTTAACAACCGTGAACACAAACTTCAACTTGACAAAAAGTACCACAAAAAGGGGGGTCCAACCCACTCCTAGGGCTCTGAAATGTGTTCCTAAACACTTTCTGGGGGAACACTTTTGGCCTTTCACACTTAGGCAGATTTGCACTCTCCCAACTGACTTATATGGGGGAACTTCAAATGCTCATAACTCCAGAACCCTAAGTCCTAGAGACTCAAGGGTGGTACCGTTGGACTCGGGGTGCACACAAATGGGGGGGTAGGACAAGGTCCCATGTCTCTATCTTTCTCAGCTGAGGATCGGTCAAAACTGACTCTGGTTAAAACCCCAAATTTTCACTCTCCCAACTGACTTATATGGGGGAACTTCAAATGCTCATAACTCCAGAACCCTAAGTCCTAGAGACTCAAGGGTGGTACCGTTGGACTCGGGGTGCACACAAATGGGGGGGTAGGACAAGGTCCCATGTCTCTATCTTTCTCAGCTGAGGATCGGTCAAAACTGACTCTGGTTAAAACCCCAAATTTTCACTCTCCCAACTCACTTATATGGGGGAACTTCAAATGCTCATAACTTCAGAACCCTAAGTCCTAGAGACTCAAGGGTGGTACCGTTGGACTCGGGGTGCACACAAATGGGGGGGTAGGACAAGGTCCCATGTCTCTATCTTGCTCCGCTGAGGATCGGTCAAAACTGACCCTGGTCAAAACTCCAAGCCCTGTACATTCTTAACAACCGTGAACACAAACTTCAACTTGACAAAAAGTACCACAAAAAGGGGGGTCCAAACCACTCCTAGGGCTCTGAAATGTGTTCCTAAACACTTTCTGGGGGAACACTTTTGGCCTTTCACACTTAGGCAGATTTGCACTCTCCCAACTCACTTATATGGGGGAACTTCAAATGCTCATAACTCCGGAACCCTAAGTCCTAGAGACTCAAGGGTGGTACCGTTGGACTCGGGGTGCACACAAATGGGAGGGTAGGAAAAGGTCCCATGTCTGTATCTTGCTCCGCTGAGGATCGGTCAAAACTGACCCTAGTCAAAACTCCAAGCCCTGTACACTCTTAACAACCGTGAACACCAACTTCAACTTGACAAAAAGTACCACAAAAAGGGTGTCCAAACCACTCCTAGGGCTCTGAAATGTGTTCCTAAACACTTTCTGGGGGAACACTTTGGGCCTTTCACACAGGCAGATTTTCACTCTCCCAACTCACTTATATGGGGGAACTTCAAATGCTCATAACTCCAGAACCCTAAGTCCTAGAGACTCAAGGGTGGTACCGTTGGACTCGGGGTGCACACAAATGGGGGGGTAGGACGAGGTCCCATGTCTCTATCTTTCTCAGCTGAGGATCGGTCAAAACTGACTCTGGTTAAAACCCCAAATTTTCACTCTCCCAACTGACTTATATGGGGGAACTTCAAATGCTCATAACTCAGGAACCCTAAGTCCTAGAGACTCAAGGGTGGTACCGTTGGACTCGGGGTGCACACAAATGGGGGGGTAGGACAAGGTCCCATGTCTCTATCTTGCTCCGCTGAGGATCGGTCAAAACTGACCCTAGTCAAAACTCCAAGCCCTGTACACTCTTAACAACCGTGAACACCAACTTCAACTTGACAAAAAGTACCACAAAAAGGGTGTCCAAACCACTCCTAGGGCTCTGAAATGTGTTCCTAAACACTTTCTGGGGGAACACTTTGGGCCTTTCACACTTAGGCAGATTTTCACTCTCCCAACTCACTTATATGGGGGAACTTCAAATGCTCATAACTCCAGAACCCTAAGTCCTAGAGACTCAAGGGTGGTACCGTTGGACTCGGGGTGCACACAAATGGGGGGGTAGGACAAGGTCCCATGTCTCTATCTTTCTCAGCTGAGGATCGGTCAAAACTGACTCTGGTTAAAACCCCAAATTTTCACTCTCCCAACTGACTTATATGGGGGAACTTCAAATGCTCATAACTCCAGAACCCTAAGTCCTAGAGACTCAAGGGTGGTACCGTTGGACTCGGGGTGCACACAAATGGGGGGGTAGGACAAGGTCCCATGTCTCTATCTTTCTCAGCTGAGGATCGGTCAAAACTGACTCTGGTTAAAACCCCAAATTTTCACTCTCCCAACTGACTTATATGGGGGAACTTCAAATGCTCATAACTTCAGAACCCTAAGTCCTAGAGACTCAAGGGTGGTACTGTTGGACTCGGGGTGCACACAAATGGGGGGGTAGGACAAGGTCCCATGTCTCTATCTTGCTCCGCTGAGGATCGGTCAAAACTGACCCTGGTCAAAACTCCAAGCCCTGTACATTCTTAACAACCGTGAACACAAACTTCAACTTGACAAAAAGTACCACAAAAAGGGGGGTCCAAACCACTCCTAGGGCTCTGAAATGTGTTCCTAAACACTTTCTGGGGGAACACTTTTGGCCTTTCACACTTAGGCAGATTTGCACTCTCCCAACTCACTTATATGGGGGAACTTCAAATGCTCATAACTCCGGAACCCTAAGTCCTAGAGACTCAAGGGTGGTACCGTTGGACTCGGGGTGCACACAAATGGGAGGGTAGGAAAAGGTCCCATGTCTGTATCTTGCTCCGCTGAGGATCGGTCAAAACTGACCCTAGTCAAAACTCCAAGCCCTGTACATTCTTAACAACCGTGAACACAAACTTCAACTTGACAAAAAGTACCACAAAAAGGGGGGTCCAAACCACTCCTAGGGCTCTGAAATGTGTTCCTAAACACTTTCTGGGGGAACACTTTTGGCCTTTCACACTTAGGCAGATTTGCACTCTCCCAACTCACTTATATGGGGGAACTTCAAATGCTCATAACTCCGGAACCCTAAGTCCTAGAGACTCAAGGGTGGTACCGTTGGACTCGGGGTGCACACAAATGGGAGGGTAGGAAAAGGTCCCATGTCTGTATCTTGCTCCGCTGAGGATCGGTCAAAACTGACCCTGGTTAAAACCCCAAATTTTCACTCTCCCAACTGACTTATATGGGGGAACTTCAAATGCTCATAACTCCAGAACCCTAAGTCCTAGAGACTCAAGGGTGGTACCGTTGGACTCGGGGTGCACACAAATGGGGGGGTAGGACAAGGTCCCATGTCTCTATCTTTCTCAGCTGAGGATTGGTCAAAACTGACTCTGTTTAAAACCCCAAATTTTCACTCTCCCAACTCACTTATATGGGGGAACTTCAAATGCTCATAACTCCAGAACCCTAAGTCCTAGAGACTCAAGGGTGGTACCGTTGGACTCGGGGTGCACACAAATGGGGGGGTAGGACAAGGTCCCATGTCTCTATCTTTCTCCGCTGAGGATCAGTCAAAACTGACCCTGGTTAAATCCCAAATTTTCACTCTCCCAACTCACTTACATGGGGGAACTTCAAATGCTCATAACTCCGGAACCCTAAGTCCTAGAGACTCAAGGGTGGTACCGTTGGACTCGGGGTGCACACAAATGGGGGGGTAGGACAAGGTCCCATGTCTCTATCTTTCTCAGCTGAGGATTGGTCAAAACTGACTCTGTTTAAAACCCCAAATTTTCACTCTCCCAACTCACTTATATGGGGGAACTTCAAATGCTCATAACTCCAGAACCCTAAGTCCTAGAGACTCAAGGGTGGTACCGTTGGACTCGGGGTGCACACAAATGGGGGGATAGGACAAGGTCCCATGTCTCTATCTTTCTCCGCTGAGGATCAGTCAAAACTGACTCTGTTTAAAACCCCAAATTTTCACTCTCCCAACTGACTTATATGGGGGAACTTCAAATGCTCCTAACTCCAGAACCCTAAGTCCTAGAGACTCAAGGGGGGTCCAAACCACTCCTAGGGCTCTGAAATGTGTTCCTAAACACTTTCTGGGGGAACACTTTGGGCCTTTCACACTTAGGCAGATTTTCACTCTCCCAACTCACTTATATGGGGGAACTTCAAATGCTCATAACTCCAGAACCCTAAGTCCTAGAGACTCAAGGGTGGTACCGTTGGACTCGGGGTGCACACAAATGGGGGGGTAGGACAAGGTCCCATGTCTCTATCTTTCTCAGCTGAGGATTGGTCAAAACTGACTCTGTTTAAAACCCCAAATTTTCACTCTCCCAACTGACTTATATGGGGGAACTTCAAATGCTCCTAACTCCAGAACCCTAAGTCCTAGAGACTCAAGGGTGGTACCGTTGGACTCGGGGTGCACACAAATGGGGGGGTAGGACAAGGTCCCATGTCTCTATCTTTCTCAGCTGAGGATCGGTCAAAACTGACTCTGGTTAAAACCCCAAATTTTCACTCTCCCAACTGACTTATATGGGGGAACTTCAAATGCTCATAACTCCAGAACCCTAAGTCCTAGAGACTCAAGGGTGGTACCGTTGGACTCGGGGTGCACACAAATGGGGGGGTAGGACAAGGTCCCATGTCTCTATCTTGCTCCGCTGAGGATCGGTCAAAACTGACCCTGGTCAAAACTCCAAGCCCTGTACACTCTTAACAACCGTGAACACCAACTTCAACTTGACAAAAAGTACCACAAAAAGGGGGGTCCAAACCACTCCTAGGGCTCTGAAATGTGTTCCTAAACACTTTCTGGGGGAACACTTTGGGCCTTTCACACTTAGGCAGATTTTCACTCTCCCAACTGACTTATATGGGGGAACTTCAAATGCTCATAACTCCAGAACCCTAAGTCCTAGAGACTCAAGGGTGGTACCGTTGGACTCGGGGTGCACACAAATGGGGGGGTAGGACAAGGTCCCATGTCTCTATCTTGCTCCGCTGAGGATCGGTCAAAACTGACCCTGGTCAAAACTCCAAGCCCTGTACATTCTTAACAACCGTGAACACAAACTTCAACTTGACAAAAAGTACCACAAAAAGGGGGGTCCAAACCACTCCTAGGGCTCTGAAATGTGTTCCTAAACACTTTCTGGGGGAACACTTTTGGCCTTTCACACTTAGGCAGATTTGCACTCTCCCAACTGACTTATATGGGGGAACTTCAAATGCTCATAACTCCAGAACCCTAAGTCCTAGAGACTCAAGGGTGGTACCGTTGGACTCGGGGTGCACACAAATGGGGGGGGGGGGGGGGTAGGACAAGGTCCCATGTCTCTATCTTGCTCCGCTGAGGATCGGTCAAAACTGACTCTGGTTAAAACCCCAAATTTTCACTCTCCCAACTCACTTATATGGGGGAACTTCAAATGCTCATAACTCCAGAACCCTAAGTCCTAGAGACTCAAGGGTGGTACCGTTGGACTCGGGGTGCACACAAATGGGGGGGTAGGACAAGGTCCCATGTCTCTATCTTGCTCCGCTGAGGATCGGTTAAAACTGACCCTGGTTAAATCCCAAATTTTCACTCTCCCAACTCACTTATATGGGGGAACTTCAAATGCTCATAACTCAGGAACCCTAAGTCCTAGAGACTCAAGGGTGGTACCGTTGGACTCGGGGTGCACACAAATGGGGGGGTAGGACAAGGTCCCATGTCTCTATCTTGCTCCGCTGAGGATCGGTCAAAACTGACCCTAGTCAAAACTCCAAGCCCTGTACACTCTTAACAACCGTGAACACCAACTTCAACTTGACAAAAAGTACCACAAAAAGGGTGTCCAAACCACTCCTAGGGCTCTGAAATGTGTTCCTAAACACTTTCTGGGGGAACACTTTGGGCCTTTCACACTTGGGCAGATTTTCACTCTCCCAACTCACTTATATGGGGGAACTTCAAATGCTCATAACTCCAGAACCCTAAGTCCTAGAGACTCAAGGGTGGTACCGTTGGACTCGGGGTGCACACAAATGGGGGCTAGGACAAGGTCCCATGTCTCTATCTTGCTCCGCTGAGGATCGGTCAAAACTGACCCTGGATAAATCCCAAATTTTCACTCTCCCAACTGACTTATATGGGGGAACTTCAAATGCTCATAACTCCAGAACCCTAAGTCCTAGAGACTCAAGGGTGGTACCGTTGGACTCGGGGTGCACACAAATGGGGGGGTAGGACAAGGTCCCATGTCTCTATCTTGCTCCGCTGAGGATCGGTCAAAACTGACCCTGGTTAAATCCCAAATTTTCACTCTCCCAACTCACTTACATGGGGGAACTTCAAACGCTCATAACTCCAGAACCCTAAGTCCTAGAGACTCAAGGGTGGTACCGTTGGACTCGGGGTGCACACAAATGGGGGGGTAGGACAAGGTCCCATGTCTCTATCTTTCTCAGCTGAGGATCGGTCAAAACTGACTCTGGTTAAAACCCCAAATTTTCACTCTCCCAACTGACTTATATGGGGGAACTTCAAATGCTCATAACTCCAGAACCCTAAGTCCTAGAGACTCAAGGGTGGTACCGTTGGACTCGGGGTGCACACAAATGGGGGGGTAGGACAAGGTCCCATGTCTCTATCTTTCTCAGCTGAGGATTGGTCAAAACTGACTCTGTTTAAAACCCCAAATTTTCACTCTCCCAACTTACTTATATGGGGGAACTTCAAATGCTCATAACTCCAGAACCCTAAGTCCTAGAGACTCAAGGGTGGTACCGTTGGACTCGGGGTGCACACAAATGGGGGGGTAGGACAAGGTCCCATGTCTCTATCTTGCTCCGCTGAGGATCGGTCAAAACTGACCCTGGTCAAAACTCCAAGCCCTGTACACTCTTAACAACCGTGAACACAAACTTCAACTTGACAAAAAGTACCACAAAAAAGGGGGGTCCAAACCACTCCTAGGGCTCTGAAATGTGTTCCTAAACACTTTCTGGGGGAACACTTTTGGCCTTTCACACTTAGGCAGATTTTCACTCTCCCAACTGACTTATATGGGGGAAATTCAAATGCTCATAACTCCAGAACCCTAAGTCCTAGAGACTCAAGGGTGGTACCGTTGGACTCGGGGTGCACACAAATGGGGGGGTAGGACAAGGTCCCATGTCTCTATCTTTCTCAGCTGAGGATCGGTCAAAACTGACTCTGGTTAAAACCCCAAATTTTCACTCTCCCAACTGACTTATATGGGGGAACTTCAAATGCTCATAACTCCAGAACCCTAAGTCCTAGAGACTCAAGGGTGGTACCGTTGGACTCGGGGTGCACACAAATGGGGGGGTAGGACAAGGTCCCATGTCTCTATCTTGCTCCGCTGAGGATCGGTCAAAACTGACCCTGGTTAAATCCCAAATTTTCACTCTCCCAACTCACTTATATGGGGGAACTTCAAATGCTCATAACTCCGGAACCCTAAGTCCTAGAGACTCAAGGGTGGTACCGTTGGACTCGGGGTGCACACAAATGGGGGGGTAGGACAAGGTCCCATGTCTCTATCTTGCTCCGCTGAGGATCGGTCAAAACTGACCCTGGTCAAAACTCCAAGCCCTGTACATTCTTAACAACCGTGAACACAAACTTCAACTTGACAAAAAGTACCACAAAAAGGGGGGTCCAAACCACTCCTAGGGCTCTGAAATGTGTTCCTAAACACTTTCTGGGGGAACACTTTTGGCCTTTCACACTTAGGCAGATTTGCACTCTCCCAACTGACTTATATGGGGGAACTTCAAATGCTCATAACTCCAGAACCCTAAGTCCTAGAGACTCAATGGTGGTGCCGTTGGACTCGGGGTGCACACAAATGGGGGGATAGGACAAGGTCCCATGTCTCTATCTTGCTCCGCTGAGGATCAGTCAAAACTGACTCTGGTTAAAACCCCAAATTTTCACTCTCCCAACTGACTTATATGGGGGAACTTCAAATGCTCATAACTCCAGAACCCTAAGTCCTAGAGACTCAAGGGTGGTACCGCTGGACTCGGGGTGCACACAAATGGGGGGGTAGGACAAGGTCCCATGTCTCTATCTTTCTCAGCTGAGGATTGGTCAAAACTGACTGTTTAAAACCCCAAATTTTCACTCTCCCAACTGACTTATATGGGGGAACTTCAAATGCTCATAACTCCAGAACCCTAAGTCCTAGAGACTCAAGGGTGGTACCGTTGGACTCGGGGTGCACACAAATGGGGGGGTAGGACAAGGTCCCATGTCTCTATCTTGCTCCGCTGAGGATCGGTCAAAACTGACCCTGGTCAAAACTCCAAGCCCTGTACATTCTTAACAACCGTGAACACAAACTTCAACTTGACAAAAAGTACCACAAAAAGGGGGGTCCAAACCACTCCTAGGGCTCTGAAATGTGTTCCTAAACACTTTCTGGGGGAACACTTTTGGCCTTTCACACTTAGGCAGATTTGCACTCTCCCAACTGACTTATATGGGGGAACTTCAAATGCTCATAACTCCAGAACCCTAAGTCCTAGAGACTCAAGGGTGGTACCGTTGGACTCGGGGTGCACACAAATGGGGGGGGGGGGGGGTAGGACAAGGTCCCATGTCTCTATCTTGCTCCGCTGAGGATCGGTCAAAACTGACTCTGGTTAAAACCCCAAATTTTCACTCTCCCAACTCACTTATATGGGGGAACTTCAAATGCTCATAACTCAGGAACCCTAAGTCCTAGAGACTCAAGGGTGGTACCGTTGGACTCGGGGTGCACACAAATGGGGGGGTAGGACAAGGTCCCATGTCTCTATCTTGCTCCGCTGAGGATCGGTCAAAACTGACCCTGGTTAAATCCCAAATTTTCACTCTCCCAACTCACTTATATGGGGGAACTTCAAATGCTCATAACTCCGGAACCCTAAGTCCTAGAGACTCAAGGGTGGTACCGTTGGACTCGGGGTGCACACAAATGGGGGGGTAGGACAAGGTCCCATGTCTCTATCTTGCTCCGCTGAGGATCGGTCAAAACTGACCCTGGTCAAAACTCCAAGCCCTGTACATTCTTAACAACCGTGAACACAAACTTCAACTTGACAAAAAGTACCACAAAAAGGGGGGTCCAAACCACTCCTAGGGCTCTGAAATGTGTTCCTAAACACTTTCTGGGGGAACACTTTTGGCCTTTCACACTTAGGCAGATTTGCACTCTCCCAACTGACTTATATGGGGGAACTTCAAATGCTCATAACTCCAGAACCCTAAGTCCTAGAGACTCAAGGGTGGTGCCGTTGGACTCGGGGTGCACACAAATGGGGGGATAGGACAAGGTCCCATGTCTCTATCTTGCTCCGCTGAGGATCAGTCAAAACTGACTCTGGTTAAAACCCCAAATTTTCACTCTCCCAACTGACTTATATGGGGGAACTTCAAATGCTCATAACTCCAGAACCCTAAGTCCTAGAGACTCAAGGGTGGTACCGCTGGACTCGGGGTGCACACAAATGGGGGGGTAGGACAAGGTCCCATGTCTCTATCTTTCTCAGCTGAGGATTGGTCAAAACTGACTGTTTAAAACCCCAAATTTTCACTCTCCCAACTGACTTATATGGGGGAACTTCAAATGCTCATAACTCCAGAACCCTAAGTCCTAGAGACTCAAGGGTGGTACCGTTGGACTCGGGGTGCACACAAATGGGGGGGTAGGACAAGGTCCCATGTCTCTATCTTGCTCCGCTGAGGATCGGTCAAAACTGACCCTGGTCAAAACTCCAAGCCCTGTACATTCTTAACAACCGTGAACACAAACTTCAACTTGACAAAAAGTACCACAAAAAGGGGGGTCCAAACCACTCCTAGGGCTCTGAAATGTGTTCCTAAACACTTTCTGGGGGAACACTTTTGGCCTTTCACACTTAGGCAGATTTGCACTCTCCCAACTGACTTATATGGGGGAACTTCAAATGCTCATAACTCCAGAACCCTAAGTCCTAGAGACTCAAGGGTGGTACCGTTGGACTCGGGGTGCACACAAATGGGGGGGTAGGACAAGGTCCCATGTCTCTATCTTGCTCCGCTGAGGATCGGTCAAAACTGACTCTGGTTAAAACCCCAAATTTTCACTCTCCCAACTCACTTATATGGGGGAACTTCAAATGCTCATAACTCAGGAACCCTAAGTCCTAGAGACTCAAGGGTGGTACCGTTGGACTCGGGGTGCACACAAATGGGGGGGTAGGACAAGGTCCCATGTCTCTATCTTGCTCCGCTGAGGATCGGTCAAAACTGACCCTAGTCAAAACTCCAAGCCCTGTACACTCTTAACAACCGTGAACACCAACTTCAACTTGACAAAAAGTACCACAAAAAGGGTGTCCAAACCACTCCTAGGGCTCTGAAATGTGTTCCTAAACACTTTCTGGGGGAACACTTTGGGCCTTTCACACTTGGGCAGATTTTCACTCTCCCAACTCACTTATATGGGGGAACTTCAAATGCTCATAACTCCAGAACCCTAAGTCCTAGAGACTCAAGGGTGGTACCGTTGGACTCGGGGTGCACACAAATGGGGGGGTAGGACGAGGTCCCATGTCTCTATCTTTCTCAGCTGAGGATCGGTCAAAACTGACTCTGGTTAAAACTCCAAATTTTCACTCTCCCAACTGACTTATATGGGGGAACTTCAAATGCTCATAACTCCAGAACCCTAAGTCCTAGAGACTCAAGGGTGGTACCGTTGGACTCGGGGTGCACACAAATGGGGGGTAGGACAAGGTCCCATGTCTCTATCTTGCTCCGCTGAGGATCGGTCAAAACTGACCCTGGTCAAAACTCCAAGCCCTGTACATTCTTAACAACCGTGAACACAAACTTCAACTTGACAAAAAGTACCACAAAAAAGGGGGGTCCAAACCACTCCTAGGGCTCTGAAATGTGTTCCTAAACACTTTCTGGGGGAACACTTTTGGCCTTTCACACTTAGGCAGATTTGCACTCTCCCAACTGACTTATATGGGGGAACTTCAAATGCTCATAACTCCAGAACCCTAAGTCCTAGAGACTCAAGGGTGGTACCGTTGGACTCGGGGTGCACACAAATGGGGGGGGGTAGGACAAGGTCCCATGTCTCTATCTTTCTCAGCTGAGGATCGGTCAAAACTGACTCTGGTTAAAACCCCAAATTTTCACTCTCCCAACTGACTTATATGGGGGAACTTCAAATGCTCATAACTCCAGAACCCTAAGTCCTAGAGACTCAAGGGTGGTACCGTTGGACTCGGGGTGCACACAAATGGGGGGGTAGGACAAGGTCCCATGTCTCTATCTTGCTCCGCTGAGGATCGGTCAAAACTGACCCTGGTCAAAACTCCAAGCCCTGTACATTCTTAACAACCGTGAACACAAACTTCAACTTGACAAAAAGTACCACAAAAAGGGGGGTCCAAACCACTCCTAGGGCTCTGAAATGTGTTCCTAAACACTTTCTGGGGGAACACTTTTGGCCTTTCACACTTAGGCAGATTTGCACTCTCCCAACTGACTTATATGGGGGAACTTCAAATGCTCATAACTCCAGAACCCTAAGTCCTAGAGACTCAAGGGTGGTACCGTTGGACTCGCGGTGCACACAAATGGGGGGGTAGGACAAGGTCCCATGTCTCTATCTTGCTCCGCTGAGGATCAGTCAAAACTGACTCTGGTTAAAACCCCAAATTTTCACTCTCCCAACTGACTTATATGGGGGAACTTCAAATGCTCATAACTCCAGAACCCTAAGTCCTAGAGACTCAAGGGTGGTACCGTTGGACTCGGGGTGCACACAAATGGGGGGGTAGGACAAGGTCCCATGTCTCTATCTTGCTCCGCTGAGGATCGGTCAAAACTGACCCTGGTTAAATCCCAAATTTTCACTCTCCCAACTCACTTATATGGGGGAACTTCAAATGCTCATAACTCCGGAACCCTAAGTCCTAGAGACTCAAGGGTGGTACCGTTGGACTCGGGGTGCACTCAAATGGGGGGTTAGGACAAGGTCCCATGTCTCTATCTTGCTCCGCTGAGGATCGGTCAAAACTGACCCTAGTCAAAACTCCAAGCCCTGTACACTCTTAACAACCGTGAACACCAACTTCAACTTGACAAAAAGTACCACAAAAAGGGTGTCCAAACCACTCCTAGGGCTCTGAAATGTGTTCCTAAACACTTTCTGGGGGAACACTTTGGGCCTTTCACACTTAGGCAGATTTTCACTCTCCCAACTCACTTATATGGGGGAACTTCAAATGCTCATAACTCCAGAACCCTAAGTCCTAGAGACTCAAGGGTGGTACCGTTGGACTCGGGGTGCACACAAATGGGGGGGTAGGACAAGGTCCCATGTCTGTATCTTGCTCCGCTGAGGATCGGTCAAAACTGACCCTGGTTAAATCCCAAATTTTCACTCTCCCAACTCACTTACATGGGGGAACTTCAAATGCTCATAACTCCGGAACCCTAAGTCCTAGAGACTCAAGGGTGGTACCGCTGGACTCGGGGTGCACACAAATGGGGGGGTAGGACAAGGTCCCATGTCTCTATCTTTCTCAGCTGAGGATTGGTCAAAACTGACTCTGTTTAAAACCCCAAATTTTCACTCTCCCAACTGACTTATATGGGGGAACTTCAAATGCTCATAACTCCAGAACCCTAAGTCCTAGAGACTCAAGGGTGGTACCGTTGGACTCGGGGTGCACACAAATGGGGGGGGGGGGGGGGGGGGGTAGGACAAGGTCCCATGTCTCTATCTTTCTCCGCTGAGGATCGGTCAAAGCTGACTCTGGTTAACACCCCAAATTTTCACTCTCCCAACTCACTTATATGGGGGAACTTCAAATGCTCATAACTCCAGAACCCTAAGTCCTAGAGACTCAAGGGTGGTACCGTTGGACTCGGGGTGCACACAAATGGGGGCGAGGACAAGGTCCCATGTCTCTATCTTGCTCCGCTGAGGATCGGTCAAAACTGACCCTGGTTAAATCCCAAATTTTCACTCTCCCAACTCACTTATATGGGGGAACTTCAAATGCTCATAACTCCAGAACCCTAAGTCCTAGAGACTCAAGGGTGGTACCGTTGGACTCGGGGTGCACACAAATGGGGGGGTAGGACAAGGTCCCATGTCTCTATCTTGCTCCGCTGAGGATCGGTCAAAACTGACCCTGGTCAAAACTCCAAGCCCTGTACACTATTAACAACCGTGAACACCAACTTCAACTTGACAAAAAGTACCACAAAAAGGGGGGCCCAAACCACTCCTAGGGCTCTGAAATGTGTTCCTAAACACTTTCTGGGGGAACACTTTGGGCCTTTCACACTTAGGCAGATTTTCACTCTCCCAACTCACTTATATGGGGGAACTTCAAATGCTCATAACTCCAGAACCCTAAGTCCTAGAAACTCAAGGGTGGTACCGTTGGACTCGGGGTGCACACAAATGGGGGGGGTAGGACAAGGTCCCATGTCTCTATCTTTCTCAGCTGAGGATTGGTCAAAACTGACTCTGTTTAAAACCCCAAATTTTCACTCTCCCAACTGACTTATATGGGGGAACTTCAAATGCTCATAACTCCAGAACCCTAAGTCCTAGAGACTCAAGGGTGGTACCGTTGGACTCGGGGTGCACACAAATGGGGGGGTAGGACAAGGTCCCATGTCTCTATCTTGCTCCGCTGAGGATCGGTCAAAACTGACCCTGGTCAAAACTCCAAGCCCTGTACACTCTTAACAACCGTGAACACAAACTTCAACTTGACAAAAAGTACCACAAAAAAGGGGGGTCCAAACCACTCCTAGGGCTCTGAAATGTGTTCCTAAACACTTTCTGGGGGAACACTTTTGGCCTTTCACACTTAGGCAGATTTTCACTCTCCCAACTGACTTATATGGGGGAACTTCAAATGCTCATAACTCCAGAACCCTAAGTCCTAGAAACTCAAGGGTGGTACCGTTGGACTCGGGGTGCACACAAATGGGGGGGGTAGGACAAGGTCCCATGTCTCTATCTTTCTCCGCTGAGGATCGGTCAAAACTGACCCTGGTTAAAACCCCAAATTTTCACTCTCCCAACTGACTTATATGGGGGAACTTCAAATGCTCATAACTCCAGAACCCTAAGTCCTAGAGACTCAAGGGTGGTACCGTTGGACTCGGGGTGCACACAAATGGGGGGGTAGGACAAGGTCCCATGTCTCTATCTTTCTCAGCTGAGGATTGGTCAAAACTGACTCTGTTTAAAACCCCAAATTTTCACTCTCCCAACTCACTTATATGGGGGAACTTCAAATGCTCATAACTCCAGAACCCTAAGTCCTAGAGACTCAAGGGTGGTACCGTTGGACTCGGGGTGCACACAAATGGGGGGGTAGGACAAGGTCCCATGTCTCTATCTTTCTCAGCTGAGGATCGGTCAAAACTGACTCTGGTTAAAACCCCAAATTTTCACTCTCCCAACTGACTTATATGGGGGAACTTCAAATGCTCATAACTCCAGAACCCTAAGTCCTAGAGACTCAAGGGTGGTACCGTTGGACTCGGGGTGCACACAAATGGGGGGGTAGGACAAGGTCCCATGTCTCTATCTTGCTCCGCTGAGGATCGGTCAAAACTGACTCTGGTCAAAACTCCAAGCCCTGTACATTCTTAACAACCGTGAACACAAACTTCAACTTGACAAAAAGTACCACAAAAAGGGGGGTCCAAACCACTCCTAGGGCTCTGAAATGTGTTCCTAAACACTTTCTGGGGGAACACTTTTGGCCTTTCACACTTAGGCAGATTTGCACTCTCCCAACTCACTTATATGGGGGAACTTCAAATGCTCATAACTCCAGAACCCTAAGTCCTAGAGACTCAAGGGTGGTACCGTTGGACTCTTGGTGCACACAAATGGGGGGGTAGGACAAGGTCCCATGTCTCTATCTTGCTCCGCTGAGGATCGGTCAAAACTGACCCTGGTCAAAACCCCAAATTTTCACTCTCCCAACTGACTTATATGGGGGAACTTCAAATGCTCATAACTCCAGAACCCTAAGTCCTAGAGACTCAAGGGTGGTACCGTTGGACTCGGGGTGCACACAAATGGGGGGGTAGGACAAGGTCCCATGTCTCTATCTTTCTCCGCTGAGGATCGGTCAAAACTGACCCTGGTGAAAACCCCAAATTTTCACTCTCCCAACTGACTTATATGGGGGAACTTCAAATGCTCATAACTCCAGAACCCTAAGTCCTAGAGACTCAAGGGTGGTACCGTTGGACTCGGGGTGCACACAAATGGGGGGGTACGACAAGGTCCCATGTCTCTATCTTTCTCAGCTGAGGATTGGTCAAAACTGACTCTGGTTAAAACCCCAAATTTTCACTCTCCCAACTGACTTATATGGGGGAACTTCAAATGCTCATAACTCCAGAACCCTAAGTCCTAGAGACTCAAGGGTGGTACCGTTGGACTCGGGGTGCACACAAATGGGGGGGTAGGACGAGGTCCCATGTCTCTATCTTTCTCAGCTGAGGATCGGTCAAAACTGACTCTGGTTAAAACCCCAAATTTTCACTCTCCCAACTGACTTATATGGGGGAACTTCAAATGCTCATAACTCCAGAACCCTAAGTCCTAGAGACTCAAGGGTGGTACCGTTGGACTCGGGGTGCACACAAATGGGGGGTAGGACAAGGTCCCATGTCTCTATCTTGCTCCGCTGAGGATCGGTCAAAACTGACCCTGGTCAAAACTCCAAGCCCTGTACATTCTTAACAACCGTGAACACAAACTTCAACTTGACAAAAAGTACCACAAAAAGGGGGGTCCAAACCACTCCTAGGGCTCTGAAATGTGTTCCTAAACACTTTCTGGGGGAACACTTTTGGCCTTTCACACTTAGGCAGATTTGCACTCTCCCAACTGACTTATATGGGGGAACTTCAAATGCTCATAACTCCAGAACCCTAAGTCCTAGAGACTCAAGGGTGGTACCGTTGGACTCGGGGTGCACACAAATGGGGGGGGGTAGGACAAGGTCCCATGTCTCTATCTTTCTCAGCTGAGGATCGGTCAAAACTGACTCTGGTTAAAACCCCAAATTTTCACTCTCCCAACTGACTTATATGGGGGAACTTCAAATGCTCATAACTCCAGAACCCTAAGTCCTAGAGACTCAAGGGTGGTACCGTTGGACTCGGGGTGCACACAAATGGGGGGGTAGGACAAGGTCCCATGTCTCTATCTTGCTCCGCTGAGGATCGGTCAAAACTGACCCTGGTCAAAACTCCAAGCCCTGTACATTCTTAACAACCGTGAACACAAACTTCAACTTGACAAAAAGTACCACAAAAAGGGGGGTCCAAACCACTCCTAGGGCTCTGAAATGTGTTCCTAAACACTTTCTGGGGGAACACTTTTGGCCTTTCACACTTAGGCAGATTTGCACTCTCCCAACTGACTTATATGGGGGAACTTCAAATGCTCATAACTCCAGAACCCTAAGTCCTAGAGACTCAAGGGTGGTACCGTTGGACTCGGGGTGCACACAAATGGGGGGGTAGGACAAGGTCCCATGTCTCTATCTTGCTCCGCTGAGGATCAGTCAAAACTGACTCTGGTTAAAACCCCAAATTTTCACTCTCCCAACTGACTTATATGGGGGAACTTCAAATGCTCATAACTCCAGAACCCTAAGTCCTAGAGACTCAAGGGTGGTACCGTTGGACTCGGGGTGCACACAAATGGGGGGGTAGGACAAGGTCCCATGTCTCTATCTTGCTCCGCTGAGGATCGGTCAAAACTGACCCTGGTTAAATCCCAAATTTTCACTCTCCCAACTCACTTATATGGGGGAACTTCAAATGCTCATAACTCCGGAACCCTAAGTCCTAGAGACTCAAGGGTGGTACCGTTGGACTCGGGGTGCACTCAAATGGGGGGTTAGGACAAGGTCCCATGTCTCTATCTTGCTCCGCTGAGGATCGGTCAAAACTGACCCTAGTCAAAACTCCAAGCCCTGTACACTCTTAACAACCGTGAACACCAACTTCAACTTGACAAAAAGTACCACAAAAAGGGTGTCCAAACCACTCCTAGGGCTCTGAAATGTGTTCCTAAACACTTTCTGGGGGAACACTTTGGGCCTTTCACACTTAGGCAGATTTTCACTCTCCCAACTCACTTATATGGGGGAACTTCAAATGCTCATAACTCCAGAACCCTAAGTCCTAGAGACTCAAGGGTGGTACCGTTGGACTCGGGGTGCACACAAATGGGGGGGTAGGACAAGGTCCCATGTCTGTATCTTGCTCCGCTGAGGATCGGTCAAAACTGACCCTGGTTAAATCCCAAATTTTCACTCTCCCAACTCACTTACATGGGGGAACTTCAAATGCTCATAACTCCGGAACCCTAAGTCCTAGAGACTCAAGGGTGGTACCGCTGGACTCGGGGTGCACACAAATGGGGGGGGTAGGACAAGGTCCCATGTCTCTATCTTTCTCAGCTGAGGATTGGTCAAAACTGACTCTGTTTAAAACCCCAAATTTTCACTCTCCCAACTGACTTATATGGGGGAACTTCAAATGCTCATAACTCCAGAACCCTAAGTCCTAGAGACTCAAGGGTGGTACCGTTGGACTCGGGGTGCACACAAATGGGGGGGGGGGGGGGGGGGTAGGACAAGGTCCCATGTCTCTATCTTTCTCCGCTGAGGATCGGTCAAAGCTGACTCTGGTTAACACCCCAAATTTTCACTCTCCCAACTCACTTATATGGGGGAACTTCAAATGCTCATAACTCCAGAACCCTAAGTCCTAGAGACTCAAGGGTGGTACCGTTGGACTCGGGGTGCACACAAATGGGGGGGTAGGACAAGGTCCCATGTCTCTATCTTGCTCCGCTGAGGATCGGTCAAAACTGACCCTAGTCAAAACTCCAAGCCCTGTACACTCTTAACAACCGTGAACACCAACTTCAACTTGACAAAAAGTACCACAAAAAGGGTGTCCAAACCACTCCTAGGGCTCTGAAATGTGTTCCTAAACACTTTCTGGGGGAACACTTTGGGCCTTTCACACTTAGGCAGATTTTCACTCTCCCAACTCACTTATATGGGGGAACTTCAAATGCTCATAACTCCAGAACCCTAAGTCCTAGAGACTCAAGGGTGGTACCGTTGGACTCGGGGTGCACACAAATGGGGGCTAGGACAAGGTCCCATGTCTCTATCTTGCTCCGCTGAGGATCGGTCAAAACTGACCCTGGTTAAATCCCAAATTTTCACTCTCCCAACTCACTTATATGGGGGAACTTCAAATGCTCATAACTCCAGAACCCTAAGTCCTAGAGACTCAAGGGTGGTACCGTTGGACTCGGGGTGCACACAAATGGGGGGGTAGGACAAGGTCCCATGTCTCTATCTTGCTCCGCTGAGGATCGGTCAAAACTGACCCTGGTCAAAACTCCAAGCCCTGTACACTCTTAACAACCGTGAACACCAACTTCAACTTGACAAAAAGTACCACAAAAAGGGGGGCCCAAACCACTCCTAGGGCTCTGAAATGTGTTCCTAAACACTTTCTGGGGGAACACTTTGGGCCTTTCACACTTAGGCAGATTTTCACTCTCCCAACTGACTTATATGGGGGAACTTCAAATGCTCATAACTCCAGAACCCTAAGTCCTAGAGACTCAAGGGTGGTACCGTTGGACTCGGGGTGCACACAAATGGGGGGGTAGGACAAGGTCCCATGTCTCTATCTTTCTCAGCTGAGGATTGGTCAAAACTGACTCTGTTTAAAACCCCAAATTTTCACTCTCCCAACTGACTTATATGGGGGAACTTCAAATGCTCATAACTCCAGAACCCTAAGTCCTAGAGACTCAAGGGTGGTACCGTTGGACTCGGGGTGCACACAAATGGGGGGGTAGGACAAGGTCCCATGTCTCTATCTTGCTCCGCTGAGGATCGGTCAAAACTGACCCTGGTCAAAACTCCAAGCCCTGTACACTCTTAACAACCGTGAACACAAACTTCAACTTGACAAAAAGTACCACAAAAAAGGGGGGTCCAAACCACTCCTAGGGCTCTGAAATGTGTTCCTAAACACTTTCTGGGGGAACACTTTGGGCCTTTCACACTTAGGCAGATTTTCACTCTCCCAACTCACTTATATGGGGGAACTTCAAATGCTCATAACTCCAGAACCCTAAGTCCTAGAGACTCAAGGGTGGTACCGTTGGACTCGGGGTGCACACAAATGGGGGCTAGGACAAGGTCCCATGTCTCTATCTTGCTCCGCTGAGGATCGGTCAAAACTGACCCTGGTTAAATCCCAAATTTTCACTCTACCAACTCACTTATATGGGGGAACTTCAAATGCTCATAACTCCAGAACCCTAAGTCCTAGAGACTCAAGGGTGGTACCGTTGGACTCGGGGTGCACACAAATGGGGGGGTAGGACAAGGTCCCATGTCTCTATCTTGCTCCGCTGAGGATCGGTCAAAACTGACCCTGGTCAAAACTCCAAGCCCTGTACACTCTTAACAACCGTGAACACCAACTTCAACTTGACAAAAAGTACCACAAAAAGGGGGGCCCAAACCACTCCTAGGGCTCTGAAATGTGTTCCTAAACACTTTCTGGGGGAACACTTTGGGCCTTTCACACTTAGGCAGATTTTCACTCTCCCAACTCACTTATATGGGGGAACTTCAAATGCTCATAACTCCAGAACCCTAAGTCCTAGAGACTCAAGGGTGGTACCGTTGGACTCGGGGTGCACACAAATGGGGGGGTAGGACAAGGTCCCATGTCTCTATCTTTCTCAGCTGAGGATTGGTCAAAACTGACTCTGTTTAAAACCCCAAATTTTCACTCTCCCAACTGACTTATATGGGGGAACTTCAAATGCTCATAACTCCAGAACCCTAAGTCCTAGAGACTCAAGGGTGGTACCGTTGGACTCGGGGTGCACACAAATGGGGGGGTAGGACAAGGTCCCATGTCTGTATCTTGCTCCGCTGAGGATCGGTCAAAACTGACTCTGGTTAAAACCCCAAATTTTCACTCTCCCAACTGACTTATATGGGGGAACTTCAAATGCTCATAACTCCAGAACCCTAAGTCCTAGAGACTCAAGGGTGGTACCGTTGGACTCGGGGTGCACACAAATGGGGGGGTAGGACAAGGTCCCATGTCTGTATCTTGCTCCGCTGAGGATCGGTCAAAACTGACTCTGGTTAAAACCCCAAATTTTCACTCTCCCAACTGACTTATATGGGGGAACTTCAAATGCTCATAACTCCAGAACCCTAAGTCCTAGAGACTCAAGGGTGGTACCGTTGGACTCGGGGTGCACACAAATGGGGGGGTAGGACAAGGTCCCATGTCTCTATCTTTCTCCGCTGAGGATCGGTCAAAACTGACCCTGGTTAAATCCCAAATTTTCACTCTCCCAACTGACTTATATGGGGGAACTTCAAATGCTCATAACTCCAGAACCCTAAGTCCTAGAGACTCAAGGGTGGTACCGTTGGACTCGGGGTGCACACAAATGGGGGGGTAGGACAAGGTCCCATGTCTGTATCTTGCTCCGCTGAGGATCGGTCAAAACTGACTCTGGTTAAAACCCCAAATTTTCACTCTCCCAACTGACTTATATGGGGGAACTTCAAATGCTCATAACTCCAGAACCCTAAGTCCTAGAGACTCAAGGGTGGTACCGTTGGACTCGGGGTGCACACAAATGGGGGGGTAGGACAAGGTCCCATGTCTCTATCTTTCTCAGCTGAGGATTGGTCAAAACTGACTCTGTTTAAAACCCCAAATTTTCACTCTCCCAACTGACTTATATGGGGGAACTTCAAATGCTCATAACTCCAGAACCCTAAGTCCTAGAGACTCAAGGGTGGTACCGTTGGACTCGGGGTGCACACAAATGGGGGGGTAGGACAAGGTCCCATGTCTCTATCTTGCTCCGCTGAGGATCGGTCAAAACTGACCCTGGTCAAAACTCCAAGCCCTGTACACTCTTAACAACCGTGAACACAAACTTCAACTTGACAAAAAGTACCACAAAAAAGGGGGGTCCAAACCACTCCTAGGGCTCTGAAATGTGTTCCTAAACACTTTCTGGGGGAACACTTTTGGCCTTTCACACTTAGGCAGATTTTCACTCTCCCAACTCACTTATATGGGGGAACTTCAAATGCTCATAACTCCAGAACACTAAGTCCTAGAGACTCAAGGGTGGTACCGTTGGACTCAGGGTGCACACAAATGGGGGGGTAGGACAAGGTCCCATGTCTCTATCTTTCTCCGCTGAGGATCGGTCAAAACTGACCCTGGTTAAAACCCCAAATTTTCACTCTCCCAACTGACTTATATGGGGGAACTTCAAATGCTCATAACTCCAGAACCCTAAGTCCTAGAGACTCAAGGGTGGTACCGTTGGACTCGGGGTGCACACAAATGGGGGGGTAGGACAAGGTCCCATGTCTCTATCTTGCTCCGCTGAGGATCAGTCAAAACTGACTCTGGTTAAAACCCCAAATTTTCACTCTCCCAACTGACTTATATGGGGGAACTTCAAATGCTCATAACTCCAGAACCCTAAGTCCTAGAGACTCAAGGGTGGTACCGTTGGACTCGGGGTGCACACAAATGGGGGGGTAGGACAAGGTCCCATGTCTCTATCTTTCTCAGCTGAGGATCGGTCAAAACTGACTCTGGTTAAAACCCCAAATTTTCACTCTCCCAACTCACTTATATGGGGGAACTTCAAATGCTCATAACTCCAGAACCCTAAGTCCTAGAGACTCAAGGGTGGTACCGTTGGACTCGGGGTGCACACAAATGGGGGGGGTAGGACAAGGTCCCATGTCTCTATCTTGCTCCGCTGAGGATCGGTCAAAACTGACCCTGGTCAAAACTCCAAGCCCTGTACATTCTTAACAACCGTGAACACAAACTTCAACTTGACAAAAAGTACCACAAAAAGGGGGGTCCAAACCACTCCTAGGGCTCTGAAATGTGTTCCTAAACACTTTTTGGGGGAACACTTTTGGCCTTTCACACTTAGGCAGATTTGCACTCTCCCAACTGACTTATATGGGGGAACTTCAAATGCTCATAACTCCAGAACCCTAAGTCCTAGAGACTCAAGGGTGGTACCGTTGGACTCGGGGTGCACACAAATGGGGGGGTAGGACAAGGTCCCATGTCTCTATCTTGCTCCGCTGAGGATCAGTCAAAACTGACTCTGGTTAAAACCCCAAATTTTCACTCTCCCAACTGACTTATATGGGGGAACTTCAAATGCTCATAACTCCAGAACCCTAAGTCCTAGAGACTCAAGGGTGGTACCGTTGGACTCGGGGTGCACACAAATGGGGGGGTAGGACAAGGTCCCATGTCTCTATCTTGCTCCGCTGAGGATCGGTCAAAACTGACCCTGGTTAAATCCCAAATTTTCACTCTCCCAACTCACTTATATGGGGGAACTTCAAATGCTCATAACTCCGGAACCCTAAGTCCTAGAGACTCAAGGGTGGTACCGTTGGACTCGGGGTGCACTCAAATGGGGGGTTAGGACAAGGTCCCATGTCTCTATCTTGCTCCGCTGAGGATCGGTCAAAACTGACCCTAGTCAAAACTCCAAGCCCTGTACACTCTTAACAACCGTGAACACCAACTTCAACTTGACAAAAAGTACCACAAAAAGGGTGTCCAAACCACTCCTAGGGCTCTGAAATGTGTTCCTAAACACTTTCTGGGGGAACACTTTGGGCCTTTCACACTTAGGCAGATTTTCACTCTCCCAACTCACTTATATGGGGGAACTTCAAATGCTCATAACTCCAGAACCCTAAGTCCTAGAGACTCAAGGGTGGTACCGTTGGACTCGGGGTGCACACAAATGGGGGGGTAGGACAAGGTCCCATGTCTGTATCTTGCTCCGCTGAGGATCGGTCAAAACTGACCCTGGTTAAATCCCAAATTTTCACTCTCCCAACTCACTTACATGGGGGAACTTCAAATGCTCATAACTCCGGAACCCTAAGTCCTAGAGACTCAAGGGTGGTACCGCTGGACTCGGGGTGCACACAAATGGGGGGGTAGGACAAGGTCCCATGTCTCTATCTTTCTCAGCTGAGGATTGGTCAAAACTGACTCTGTTTAAAACCCCAAATTTTCACTCTCCCAACTGACTTATATGGGGGAACTTCAAATGCTCATAACTCCAGAACCCTAAGTCCTAGAGACTCAAGGGTGGTACCGTTGGACTCGGGGTGCACACAAATGGGGGGGGGGGGGGGGGGTAGGACAAGGTCCCATGTCTCTATCTTTCTCCGCTGAGGATCGGTCAAAGCTGACTCTGGTTAACACCCCAAATTTTCACTCTCCCAACTCACTTATATGGGGGAACTTCAAATGCTCATAACTCCAGAACCCTAAGTCCTAGAGACTCAAGGGTGGTACCGTTGGACTCGGGGTGCACACAAATGGGGGGGTAGGACAAGGTCCCATGTCTCTATCTTGCTCCGCTGAGGATCGGTCAAAACTGACCCTAGTCAAAACTCCAAGCCCTGTACACTCTTAACAACCGTGAACACCAACTTCAACTTGACAAAAAGTACCACAAAAAGGGTGTCCAAACCACTCCTAGGGCTCTGAAATGTGTTCCTAAACACTTTCTGGGGGAACACTTTGGGCCTTTCACACTTAGGCAGATTTTCACTCTCCCAACTCACTTATATGGGGGAACTTCAAATGCTCATAACTCCAGAACCCTAAGTCCTAGAGACTCAAGGGTGGTACCGTTGGACTCGGGGTGCACACAAATGGGGGCTAGGACAAGGTCCCATGTCTCTATCTTGCTCCGCTGAGGATCGGTCAAAACTGACCCTGGTTAAATCCCAAATTTTCACTCTCCCAACTGACTTATATGGGGGAACTTCAAATGCTCATAACTCCAGAACCCTAAGTCCTAGAGACTCAAGGGTGGTACCGTTGGACTCGGGGTGCACACAAATGGGGGGGTAGGACAAGGTCCCATGTCTCTATCTTGCTCCGCTGAGGATCGGTCAAAACTGACCCTGGTCAAAACTCCAAGCCCTGTACACTCTTAACAACCGTGAACACCAACTTCAACTTGACAAAAAGTACCACAAAAAGGGGGGCCCAAACCACTCCTAGGGCTCTGAAATGTGTTCCTAAACACTTTCTGGGGGAACACTTTGGGCCTTTCACACTTAGGCAGATTTTCACTCTCCCAACTCACTTATATGGGGGAACTTCAAATGCTCATAACTCCAGAACCCTAAGTCCTAGAGACTCAAGGGTGGTACCGTTGGACTCGGGGTGCACACAAATGGGGGGGTAGGACAAGGTCCCATGTCTCTATCTTTCTCAGCTGAGGATTGGTCAAAACTGACTCTGTTTAAAACCCCAAATTTTCACTCTCCCAACTGACTTATATGGGGGAACTTCAAATGCTCATAACTCCAGAACCCTAAGTTGGACTCGGGGTGCACACAAATGGGGGGGTAGGACAAGGTCCCATGTCTCTATCTTGCTCCGCTGAGGATCGGTCAAAACTGACCCTGGTCAAAACTCCAAGCCCTGTACACTCTTAACAACCGTGAACACAAACTTCAACTTGACAAAAAGTACCACAAAAAAGGGGGGTCCAAACCACTCCTAGGGCTCTGAAATGTGTTCCTAAACACTTTCTGGGGGAACACTTTTGGCCTTTCACACTTAGGCAGATTTTCACTCTCCCAACTGACTTATATGGGGGAACTTCAAATGCTCATAACTCCAGAACCCTAAGTCCTAGAGACTCAAGGGTGGTACCGTTGGACTCGGGGTGCACACAAATGGGGGGGTAGGACAAGGTCCCATGTCTCTATCTTTCTCAGCTGAGGATCGGTCAAAACTGACTCTGGTTAAAACCCCAAATTTTCACTCTCCCAACTGACTTATATGGGGGAACTTCAAATGCTCATAACTCCAGAACCCTAAGTCCTAGAGACTCAAGGGTGGTACCGTTGGACTCGGGGTGCACACAAATGGGGGGGTAGGACAAGGTCCCATGTCTCTATCTTTCTCCGTTGAGGATCGGTCAAAACTGACTCTGGTTAAAACCCCAAATTTTCACTCTCCCAACTGACTTATATGGGGGAACTTCAAATGCTCATAACTTCAGAACCCTAAGTCCTAGAGACTCAAGGGTGGTACCGTTGGACTCGGGGTGCACACAAATGGGGGGGTAGGACAAGGTCCCATGTCTCTATCTTGCTCCGCTGAGGATCGGTCAAAACTGACCCTGGTCAAAACTCCAAGCCCTGTACATTCTTAACAACCGTGAACACAAACTTCAACTTGACAAAAAGTACCACAAAAAAGGGGGGTCCAAACCACTCCTAGGGCTCTGAAATGTGTTCCTAAACACTTTCTGGGGGAACACTTTTGGCCTTTCACACTTAGGCAGATTTTCACTCTCCCAACTCACTTATATGGGGGAACTTCAAATGCTCATAACTCCAGAACCCTAAGTCCTAGAGACTCAAGGGTGGTACCGTTGGACTCGGGGTGCACACAAATGGGGGGGTAGGACAAGGTCCCATGTCTCTATCTTTCTCCGCTGAGGATCGGTCAAAACTGACCCTGGTTAAAACCCCAAATTTTCACTCTCCCAACTGACTTATATGGGGGAACTTCAAATGCTCATAACTCCAGAACCCTAAGTCCTAGAGACTCAAGGGTGGTACCGTTGGACTCGGGGTGCACACAAATGGGGGGGTAGGACAAGGTCCCATGTCTCTATCTTTCTCAGCTGAGGATTGGTCAAAACTGACTCTGTTTAAAACCCCAAATTTTCACTCTCCCAACTCACTTATATGGGGGAACTTCAAATGCTCATAACTCCAGAACCCTAAGTCCTAGAGACTCAAGGGTGGTACCGTTGGACTCGGGGTGCACACAAATGGGGGGGGGTAGGACAAGGTCCCATGTCTCTATCTTTCTCAGCTGAGGATCGGTCAAAACTGACTCTGGTTAAAACCCCAAATTTTCACTCTCCCAACTGACTTATATGGGGGAACTTCAAATGCTCATAACTCCAGAACCCTAAGTCCTAGAGACTCAAGGGTGGTACCGTTGGACTCGGGGTGCACACAAATGGGGGGGTAGGACAAGGTCCCATGTCTCTATCTTGCTCCGCTGAGGATCGGTCAAAACTGACCCTGGTCAAAACTCCAAGCCCTGTACATTCTTAACAACCGTGAACACAAACTTCAACTTGACAAAAAGTACCACAAAAAGGGGGGTCCAAACCACTCCTAGGGCTCTGAAATGTGTTCCTAAACACTTTCTGGGGGAACACTTTTGGCCTTTCACACTTAGGCAGATTTGCACTCTCCCAACTGACTTATATGGGGGAACTTCAAATGCTCATAACTCCAGAACCCTAAGTCCTAGAGACTCAAGGGTGGTACCGTTGGACTCGGGGTGCACACAAATGGGGGGGTAGGACAAGGTCCCATGTCTGTATCTTGCTCCGCTGAGGATCAGTCAAAACTGACTCTGGTTAAAACCCCAAATTTTCACTCTCCCAACTGACTTATATGGGGGAACTTCAAATGCTCATAACTCCAGAACCCTAAGTCCTAGAGACTCAAGGGTGGTACCGTTGGACTCGGGGTGCACACAAATGGGGGGGTAGGACAAGGTCCCATGTCTCTATCTTGCTCCGCTGAGGATCGGTCAAAACTGACCCTGGTTAAATCCCAAATTTTCACTCTCCCAACTCACTTATATGGGGGAACTTCAAATGCTCATAACTCCGGAACCCTAAGTCCTAGAGACTCAAGGGTGGTACCGTTGGACTCGGGGTGCACTCAAATGGGGGGTTAGGACAAGGTCCCATGTCTCTATCTTGCTCCGCTGAGGATCGGTCAAAACTGACCCTAGTCAAAACTCCAAGCCCTGTACACTCTTAACAACCGTGAACACCAACTTCAACTTGACAAAAAGTACCACAAAAAGGGTGTCCAATCCACTCCTAGGGCTCTGAAATGTGTTCCTAAACACTTTCTGGGGGAACACTTTGGGCCTTTCACACTTAGGCAGATTTTCACTCTCCCAACTCACTTATATGGGGGAACTTCAAATGCTCATAACTCCAGAACCCTAAGTCCTAGAGACTCAAGGGTGGTACCGTTGGACTCGGGGTGCACACAAATGGTGGGGTAGGAAAAGGTCCCATGTCTGTATCTTGCTCCGCTGAGGATCGGTCAAAACTGACCCTGGTTAAATCCCAAATTTTCACTCTCCCAACTCACTTACATGGGGGAACTTCAAATGCTCATAACTCCGGAACCCTAAGTCCTAGAGACTCAAGGGTGGTACCGCTGGACTCGGGGTGCACACAAATGGGGGGGTAGGACAAGGTCCCATGTCTCTATCTTTCTCAGCTGAGGATTGGTCAAAACTGACTCTGTTTAAAACCCCAAATTTTCACTCTCCCAACTGACTTATATGGGGGAACTTCAAATGCTCATAACTCCAGAACCCTAAGTCCTAGAGACTCAAGGGTGGTACCGTTGGACTCGGGGTGCACACAAATGGGGGGGGGGGGGGGTGGTAGGACAAGGTCCCATGTCTCTATCTTTCTCCGCTGAGGATCGGTCAAAGCTGACTCTGGTTAACACCCCAAATTTTCACTCTCCCAACTCACTTATATGGGGGAACTTCAAATGCTCATAACTCCAGAACCCTAAGTCCTAGAGACTCAAGGGTGGTACCGTTGGACTCGGGGTGCACACAAATGGGGGGGTAGGACAAGGTCCCATGTCTCTATCTTGCTCCGCTGAGGATCGGTCAAAACTGACCCTAGTCAAAACTCCAAGCCCTGTACACTCTTAACAACCGTGAACACCAACTTCAACTTGACAAAAAGTACCACAAAAAGGGTGTCCAAACCACTCCTAGGGCTCTGAAATGTGTTCCTAAACACTTTCTGGGGGAACACTTTGGGCCTTTCACACTTAGGCAGATTTTCACTCTCCCAACTCACTTATATGGGGGAACTTCAAATGCTCATAACTCCAGAACCCTAAGTCCTAGAGACTCAAGGGTGGTACCGTTGGACTCGGGGTGCACACAAATGGGGGCTAGGACAAGGTCCCATGTCTCTATCTTGCTCCGCTGAGGATCGGTCAAAACTGACCCTGGTTAAATCCCAAATTTTCACTCTCCCAACTCACTTATATGGGGGAACTTCAAATGCTCATAGCTCCAGAACCCTAAGTCCTAGAGACTCAAGGGTGGTACCGTTGGACTCGGGGTGCACACAAATGGGGGGGTAGGACAAGGTCCCATGTCTCTATCTTGCTCCGCTGAGGATCGGTCAAAACTGACCCTGGTCAAAACTCCAAGCCCTGTACACTCTTAACAACCGTGAACACCAACTTCAACTTGACAAAAAGTACCACAAAAAGGGGGGCCCAAACCACTCCTAGGGCTCTGAAATGTGTTCCTAAACACTTTCTGGGGGAACACTTTGGGCCTTTCACACTTAGGCAGATTTTCACTCTCCCAACTGACTTATATGGGGGAACTTCAAATGCTCATAACTCCAGAACCCTAAGTCCTAGAGACTCAAGGGTGGTACCGTTGGACTCGGGGTGCACACAAATGGGGGGGTAGGACAAGGTCCCATGTCTCTATCTTTCTCAGCTGAGGATTGGTCAAAACTGACTCTGTTTAAAACCCCAAATTTTCACTCTCCCAACTGACTTATATGGGGGAACTTCAAGTGCTCATAACTCCAGAACCCTAAGTTGGACTCGGGGTGCACACAAATGGGGGGGTAGGACAAGGTCCCATGTCTCTATCTTGCTCCGCTGAGGATCGGTCAAAACTGACCCTGGTCAAAACTCCAAGCCCTGTACACTCTTAACAACCGTGAACACAAACTTCAACTTGACAAAAAGTACCACAAAAAAGGGGGGTCCAAACCACTCCTAGGGCTCTGAAATGTGTTCCTAAACACTTTCTGGGGGAACACTTTTGGCCTTTCACACTTAGGCAGATTTTCACTCTCCCAACTGACTTATATGGGGGAACTTCAAATGCTCATAACTCCAGAACCCTAAGTCCTAGAGACTCAAGGGTGGTACCGTTGGACTCGGGGTGCACACAAATGGGGGGGTAGGACAAGGTCCCATGTCTCTATCTTTCTCAGCTGAGGATCGGTCAAAACTGACTCTGGTTAAAACCCCAAATTTTCACTCTCCCAACTGACTTATATGGGGGAACTTCAAATGCTCATAACTCCAGAACCCTAAGTCCTAGAGACTCAAGGGTGGTACCGTTGGACTCGGGGTGCACACAAATGGGGGGGTAGGACAAGGTCCCATGTCTCTATCTTTCTCCGTTGAGGATCGGTCAAAACTGACTCTGGTTAAAACCCCAAATTTTCACTCTCCCAACTGACTTATATGGGGGAACTTCAAATGCTCATAACTTCAGAACCCTAAGTCCTAGAGACTCAAGGGTGGTACCGTTGGACTCGGGGTGCACACAAATGGGGGGGTAGGACAAGGTCCCATGTCTCTATCTTGCTCCGCTGAGGATCGGTCAAAACTGACCCTGGTCAAAACTCCAAGCCCTGTACATTCTTAACAACCGTGAACACAAACTTCAACTTGACAAAAAGTACCACAAAAAAGGGGGGTCCAAACCACTCCTAGGGCTCTGAAATGTGTTCCTAAACACTTTCTGGGGGAACACTTTTGGCCTTTCACACTTAGGCAGATTTTCACTCTCCCAACTCACTTATATGGGGGAACTTCAAATGCTCATAACTCCAGAACCCTAAGTCCTAGAGACTCAAGGGTGGTACCGTTGGACTCGGGGTGCACACAAATGGGGGGGTAGGACAAGGTCCCATGTCTCTATCTTTCTCCGCTGAGGATCGGTCAAAACTGACCCTGGTTAAAACCCCAAATTTTCACTCTCCCAACTGACTTATATGGGGGAACTTCAAATGCTCATAACTCCAGAACCCTAAGTCCTAGAGACTCAAGGGTGGTACCGTTGGACTCGGGGTGCACACAAATGGGGGGGTAGGACAAGGTCCCATGTCTCTATCTTTCTCAGCTGAGGATTGGTCAAAACTGACTCTGTTTAAAACCCCAAATTTTCACTCTCCCAACTCACTTATATGGGGGAACTTCAAATGCTCATAACTCCAGAACCCTAAGTCCTAGAGACTCAAGGGTGGTACCGTTGGACTCGGGGTGCACACAAATGGGGGGGGTAGGACAAGGTCCCATGTCTCTATCTTTCTCAGCTGAGGATCGGTCAAAACTGACTCTGGTTAAAACCCCAAATTTTCACTCTCCCAACTGACTTATATGGGGGAACTTCAAATGCTCATAACTCCAGAACCCTAAGTCCTAGAGACTCAAGGGTGGTACCGTTGGACTCGGGGTGCACACAAATGGGGGGGTAGGACAAGGTCCCATGTCTCTATCTTGCTCCGCTGAGGATCGGTCAAAACTGACCCTGGTCAAAACTCCAAGCCCTGTACATTCTTAACAACCGTGAACACAAACTTCAACTTGACAAAAAGTACCACAAAAAGGGGGGTCCAAACCACTCCTAGGGCTCTGAAATGTGTTCCTAAACACTTTCTGGGGGAACACATTTGGCCTTTCACACTTAGGCAGATTTGCACTCTCCCAACTGACTTATATGGGGGAACTTCAAATGCTCATAACTCCAGAACCCTAAGTCCTAGAGACTCAAGGGTGGTACCGTTGGACTCGGGGTGCACACAAATGGGGGGGTAGGACAAGGTCCCATGTCTCTATCTTGCTCCGCTGAGGATCAGTCAAAACTGACTCTGGTTAAAACCCCAAATTTTCACTCTCCCAACTGACTTATATGGGGGAACTTCAAATGCTCATAACTCCAGAACCCTAAGTCCTAGAGACTCAAGGGTGGTACCGTTGGACTCGGGGTGCACACAAATGGGGGGGTAGGACAAGGTCCCATGTCTCTATCTTGCTCCGCTGAGGATCGGTCAAAACTGACCCTGGTTAAATCCCAAATTTTCACTCTCCCAACTCACTTATATGGGGGAACTTCAAATGCTCATAACTCCGGAACCCTAAGTCCTAGAGACTCAAGGGTGGTACCGTTGGACTCGGGGTGCACTCAAATGGGGGGTTAGGACAAGGTCCCATGTCTCTATCTTGCTCCGCTGAGGATCGGTCAAAACTGACCCTAGTCAAAACTCCAAGCCCTGTACACTCTTAACAACCGTGAACACCAACTTCAACTTGACAAAAAGTACCACAAAAAGGGTGTCCAAACCACTCCTAGGGCTCTGAAATGTGTTCCTAAACACTTTCTGGGGGAACACTTTGGGCCTTTCACACTTAGGCAGATTTTCACTCTCCCAACTCACTTATATGGGGGAACTTCAAATGCTCATAACTCCAGAACCCTAAGTCCTAGAGACTCAAGGGTGGTACCGTTGGACTCGGGGTGCACACAAATGGGGGGGTAGGACAAGGTCCCATGTCTGTATCTTGCTCCGCTGAGGATCGGTCAAAACTGACCCTGGTTAAATCCCAAATTTTCACTCTCCCAACTCACTTACATGGGGGAACTTCAAATGCTCATAACTCCGGAACCCTAAGTCCTAGAGACTCAAGGGTGGTACCGCTGGACTCGGGGTGCACACAAATGGGGGGGTAGGACAAGGTCCCATGTCTCTATCTTTCTCAGCTGAGGATTGGTCAAAACTGACTCTGTTTAAAACCCCAAATTTTCACTCTCCCAACTGACTTATATGGGGGAACTTCAAATGCTCATAACTCCAGAACCCTAAGTCCTAGAGACTCAAGGGTGGTACCGTTGGACTCGGGGTGCACACAAATGGGGGGGGGGGGGGGGGGGGGTAGGACAAGGTCCCATGTCTCTATCTTTCTCCGCTGAGGATCGGTCAAAGCTGACTCTGGTTAACACCCCAAATTTTCACTCTCCCAACTCACTTATATGGGGGAACTTCAAATGCTCATAACTCCAGAACCCTAAGTCCTAGAGACTCAAGGGTGGTACCGTTGGACTCGGGGTGCACACAAATGGGGGGGTAGGACAAGGTCCCATGTCTCTATCTTGCTCCGCTGAGGATCGGTCAAAACTGACCCTAGTCAAAACTCCAAGCCCTGTACACTCTTAACAACCGTGAACACCAACTTCAACTTGACAAAAAGTACCACAAAAAGGGTGTCCAAACCACTCCTAGGGCTCTGAAATGTGTTCCTAAACACTTTCTGGGGGAACACTTTGGGCCTTTCACACTTAGGCAGATTTTCACTCTCCCAACTCACTTATATGGGGGAACTTCAAATGCTCATAACTCCAGAACCCTAAGTCCTAGAGACTCAAGGGTGGTACCGTTGGACTCGGGGTGCACACAAATGGGGGCTAGGACAAGGTCCCATGTCTCTATCTTGCTCCGCTGAGGATCGGTCAAAACTGACCCTGGTTAAATCCCAAATTTTCACTCTCCCAACTCACTTATATGGGGGAACTTCAAATGCTCATAACTCCAGAACCCTAAGTCCTAGAGACTCAAGGGTGGTACCGTTGGACTCGGGGTGCACACAAATGGGGGGGTAGGACAAGGTCCCATGTCTCTATCTTGCTCCGCTGAGGATCGGTCAAAACTGACCCTGGTCAAAACTCCAAGCCCTGTACACTCTTAACAACCGTGAACACCAACTTCAACTTGACAAAAAGTACCACAAAAAGGGGGGCCCAAACCACTCCTAGGGCTCTGAAATGTGTTCCTAAACACTTTCTGGGGGAACACTTTGGGCCTTTCACACTTAAGCAGATTTTCACTCTCCCAACTCACTTATATGGGGGAACTTCAAATGCTCATAACTCCAGAACCCTAAGTCCTAGAGACTCAAGGGTGGTACCGTTGGACTCGGGGTGCACACAAATGGGGGGGTAGGACAAGGTCCCATGTCTCTATCTTTCTCAGCTGAGGATTGGTCAAAACTGACTCTGTTTAAAACCCCAAATTTTCACTCTCCCAACTGACTTATATGGGGGAACTTCAAATGCTCATAACTCCAGAACCCTAAGTCCTAGAGACTCAAGGGTGGTACCGTTGGACTCGGGGTGCACACAAATGGGGGGGTAGGACAAGGTCCCATGTCTCTATCTTGCTCCGCTGAGGATCGGTCAAAACTGACCCTGGTCAAAACTCCAAGCCCTGTACACTCTTAACAACCGTGAACACAAACTTCAACTTGACAAAAAGTACCACAAAAAAGGGGGGTCCAAACCACTCCTAGGGCTCTGAAATGTGTTCCTAAACACTTTCTGGGGGAACACTTTTGGCCTTTCACACTTAGGCAGATTTTCACTCTCCCAACTGACTTATATGGGGGAACTTCAAATGCTCATAACTCCAGAACCCTAAGTCCTAGAGACTCAAGGGTGGTACCGTTGGACTCGGGGTGCACACAAATGGGGGGGTAGGACAAGGTCCCATGTCTCTATCTTTCTCCGCTGAGGATCGGTCAAAACTGACCCTGGTTAAAACCCCAAATTTTCACTCTCCCAACTGACTTATATGGGGGAACTTCAAATGCTCATAACTCCAGAACCCTAAGTCCTAGAGACTCAAGGGTGGTACCGTTGGACTCGGGGTGCACACAAATGGGGGGGTAGGACAAGGTCCCATGTCTCTATCTTTCTCAGCTGAGGATTGGTCAAAACTGACTCTGTTTAAAACCCCAAATTTTCACTCTCCCAACTCACTTATATGGGGGAACTTCAAATGCTCATAACTCCAGAACCCTAAGTCCTAGAGACTCAAGGGTGGTACCGTTGGACTCGGGGTGCACACAAATGGGGGGGTAGGACAAGGTCCCATGTCTCTATCTTTCTCCGCTGAGGATCAGTCAAAACTGACCCTGGTTAAATCCCAAATTTTCACTCTCCCAACTGACTTATATGGGGGAACTTCAAATGCTCATAACTCCAGAACCCTAAGTCGTAGAGACTCAAGGGTGGTACCGTTGGACTCGGGGTGCACACAAATGGGGGGGTAGGACAAGGTCCCATGTCTCTATCTTGCTCCGCTGAGGATCGGTCAAAACTGACCCTGGTCAAAACTCCAAGCCCTGTACACTCTTAACAACCGTGAACACAAACTTCAACTTGACAAAAAGTACCACAAAAAAGGGGGGTCCAAACCACTCCTAGGGCTCTGAAATGTGTTCCTAAACACTTTCTGGGGGAACACTTTTGGCCTTTCACACTTAGGCAGATTTTCACTCTCCCAACTCACTTATATGGGGGAACTTCAAATGCTCATAACTCCAGAACCCTAAGTCCTAGAGACTCAAGGGTGGTACCGTTGGACTCGGGGTGCACACAAATAGGGGGGTAGGACAAGGTCCCATGTCTCTATCTTTCTCCGCTGAGGATCGGTCAAAACTGACCCTGGTTAAAACCCCAAATTTTCACTCTCCCAACTGACTTATATGGGGGAACTTCAAATGCTCATAACTCCAGAACCCTAAGTCCTAGAGACTCAAGGGTGGTACCGTTGGACTCGGGGTGCACACAAATGGGGGGGTAGGACAAGGTCCCATGTTTCTATCTTTCTCAACTGAGGATTGGTCAAAACTGACTCTGTTTAAAACCCCAAATTTTCACTCTCCCAACTCACTTATATGGGGGAACTTCAAATGCTCATAACTCCAGAACCCTAAGTCCTAGATACTCAAGGGTGGTACCGTTGGACTCGGGGTGCACACAAATGGGGGGGTAGGACAAGGTCCCATGTCTCTATCTTTCTCAGCTGAGGATCGGTCAAAACTGACTCTGGTTAAAACCCCAAATTTTCACTCTCCCAACTGACTTATATGGGGGAACTTCAAATGCTCATAACTCCAGAACCCTAAGTCCTAGAGACTCAAGGGTGGTACCGTTGGACTCGGGGTGCACACAAATGGGGGGGTAGGACAAGGTCCCATGTCTCTATCTTGCTCCGCTGAGGATCGGTCAAAACTGACCCTGGTCAAAACTCCAAGCCCTGTACATTCTTAACAACCGTGAACACAAACTTCAACTTGACAAAAAGTACCACAAAAAGGGGGGTCCAAACCACTCCTAGGGCTCTGAAATGTGTTCCTAAACACTTTCTGGGGGAACACTTTTGGCCTTTCACACTTAGGCAGATTTGCACTCTCCCAACTGACTTATATGGGGGAACTTCAAATGCTCATAACTCCAACCCTAAGTCCTAGAGACTCAAGGGTGGTACCGTTGGACTCGGGGTGCACACAAATGGGGGCTAGGACAAGGTCCCATGTCTCTATCTTGCTCCGCTGAGGATCGGTCAAAACTGACCCTGGTTAAATCCCAAATTTTCACTCTCCCAACTCACTTATATGGGGGAACTTCAAATGCTCATAACTCCAGAACCCTAAGTCCTAGAGACTCAAGGGTGGTACCGTTGGACTCGGGGTGCACACAAATGGGGGGGTAGGACAAGGTCCCATGTCTCTATCTTGCTCCGCTGAGGATCGGTCAAAACTGACCCTGGTCAAAACTCCAAGCCCTGTACACTCTTAACAACCGTGAACACCAACTTCAACTTGACAAAAAGTACCACAAAAAGGGGGGCCCAAACCACTCCTAGGGCTCTGAAATGTGTTCCTAAACACTTTCTGGGGGAACACTTTGGGCCTTTCACACTTAGGCAGATTTTCACTCTCCCAACTCACTTATATGGGGGAACTTCAAATGCTCATAACTCCAGAACCCTAAGTCCTAGAGACTCAAGGGTGGTACCGTTGGACTCGGGGTGCACACAAATGGGGGGGGTAGGACAAGGTCCCATGTCTCTATCTTTCTCAGCTGAGGATTGGTCAAAACTGACTCTGTTTAAAACCCCAAATTTTCACTCTCCCAACTGACTTATATGGGGGAACTTCAAATGCTCATAACTCCAGAACCCTAAGTCCTAGAGACTCAAGGGTGGTACCGTTGGACTCGGGGTGCACACAAATGGGGGGGTAGGACAAGGTCCCATGTCTCTATCTTGCTCCGCTGAGGATCGGTCAAAACTGACCCTGGTCAAAACTCCAAGCCCTGTACACTCTTAACAACCGTGAACACAAACTTCAACTTGACAAAAAGTACCACAAAAAAGGGGGGTCCAAACCACTCCTAGGGCTCTGAAATGTGTTCCTAAACACTTTCTGGGGGAACACTTTTGGCCTTTCACACTTAGGCAGATTTTCACTCTCCCAACTGACTTATATGGGGGAACTTCAAATGCTCATAACTCCAGAACCCTAAGTCCTAGAGACTCAAGGGTGGTACCGTTGGACTCGGGGTGCACACAAATGGGGGGGTAGGACAAGGTCCCATGTCTCTATCTTTCTCCGCTGAGGATCGGTCAAAACTGACCCTGGTTAAAACCCCAAATTTTCACTCTCCCAACTGACTTATATGGGGGAACTTCAAATGCTCATAACTCCAGAACCCTAAGTCCTAGAGACTCAAGGGTGGTACCGTTGGACTCGGGGTGCACACAAATGGGGGGGTAGGACAAGGTCCCATGTCTCTATCTTTCTCAGCTGAGGATTGGTCAAAACTGACTCTGTTTAAAACCCCAAATTTTCACTCTCCCAACTCACTTATATGGGGGAACTTCAAATGCTCATAACTCCAGAACCCTAAGTCCTAGAGACTCAAGGGTGGTACCGTTGGACTCGGGGTGCACACAAATGGGGGGGGTAGGACAAGGTCCCATGTCTCTATCTTTCTCAGCTGAGGATCGGTCAAAACTGACTCTGGTTAAAACCCCAAATTTTCACTCTCCCAACTGACTTATATGGGGGAACTTCAAATGCTCATAACTCCAGAACCCTAAGTCCTAGAGACTCAAGGGTGGTACCGTTGGACTCGGGGTGCACACAAATGGGGGGGGTAGGACAAGGTCCCATGTCTCTATCTTGCTCCGCTGAGGATCGGTCAAAACTGACCCTGGTCAAAACTCCAAGCCCTGTACATTCTTAACAACCGTGAACACAAACTTCAACTTGACAAAAAGTACCACAAAAAGGGGGGTCCAAACCACTCCTAGGGCTCTGAAATGTGTTCCTAAACACTTTCTGGGGGAACACTTTTGGCCTTTCACACTTAGGCAGATTTGCACTCTCCCAACTGACTTATATGGGGGAACTTCAAATGCTCATAACTCCAGAACCCTAAGTCCTAGAGACTCAAGGGTGGTACCGTTGGACTCGGGGTGCACACAAATGGGGGGGTAGGACAAGGTCCCATGTCTCTATCTTGCTCCGCTGAGGATCAGTCAAAACTGACTCTGGTTAAAACCCCAAATTTTCACTCTCCCAACTGACTTATATGGGGGAACTTCAAATGCTCATAACTCCAGAACCCTAAGTCCTAGAGACTCAAGGGTGGTACCGTTGGACTCGGGGTGCACACAAATGGGGGGGTAGGACAAGGTCCCATGTCTCTATCTTGCTCCGCTGAGGATCGGTCAAAACTGACCCTGGTTAAATCCCAAATTTTCACTCTCCCAACTCACTTATATGGGGGAACTTCAAATGCTCATAACTCCGGAACCCTAAGTCCTAGAGACTCAAGGGTGGTACCGTTGGACTCGGGGTGCACTCAAATGGGGGGTTAGGACAAGGTCCCATGTCTCTATCTTGCTCCGCTGAGGATCGGTCAAAACTGACCCTAGTCAAAACTCCAAGCCCTGTACACTCTTAACAACCGTGAACACCAACTTCAACTTGACAAAAAGTACCACAAAAAGGGTGTCCAAACCACTCCTAGGGCTCTGAAATGTGTTCCTAAACACTTTCTGGGGGAACACTTTGGGCCTTTCACACTTAGGCAGATTTTCACTCTCCCAACTCACTTATATAGGGGAACTTCAAATGCTCATAACTCCAGAACCCTAAGTCCTAGAGACTCAAGGGTGGTACCGTTGGACTCGGGGTGCACACAAATGGGGGGGTAGGACAAGGTCCCATGTCTGTATCTTGCTCCGCTGAGGATCGGTCAAAACTGACCCTGGTTAAATCCCAAATTTTCACTCTCCCAACTCACTTACATGGGGGAACTTCAAATGCTCATAACTCCGGAACCCTAAGTCCTAGAGACTCAAGGGTGGTACCGCTGGACTCGGGGTGCACACAAATGGGGGGGTAGGACAGGGTCCCATGTCTCTATCTTTCTCAGCTGAGGATTGGTCAAAACTGACTCTGTTTAAAACCCCAAATTTTCACTCTCCCAACTGACTTATATGGGGGAACTTCAAATGCTCATAACTCCAGAACCCTAAGTCCTAGAGACTCAAGGGTGGTACCGTTGGACTCGGGGTGCACACAAATGGGGGGGGGGGGGGGGGGGGGTAGGACAAGGTCCCATGTCTCTATCTTTCTCCGCTGAGGATCGGTCAAAGCTGACTCTGGTTAACACCCCAAATTTTCACTCTCCCAACTCACTTATATGGGGGAACTTCAAATGCTCATAACTCCAGAACCCTAAGTCCTAGAGACTCAAGGGTGGTACCGTTGGACTCGGGGTGCACACAAATGGGGGGGTAGGACAAGGTCCCATGTCTCTATCTTGCTCCGCTGAGGATCGGTCAAAACTGACCCTAGTCAAAACTCCAAGCCCTGTACACTCTTAACAACCGTGAACACCAACTTCAACTTGACAAAAAGTACCACAAAAAGGGTGTCCAAACCACTCCTAGGGCTCTGAAATGTGTTCCTAAACACTTTCTGGGGGAACACTTTGGGCCTTTCACACTTAGGCAGATTTTCACTCTCCCAACTCACTTATATGGGGGAACTTCAAATGCTCATAACTCCAGAACCCTAAGTCCTAGAGACTCAAGGGTGGTACCGTTGGACTCGGGGTGCACACAAATGGGGGCTAGGACAAGGTCCCATGTCTCTATCTTGCTCCGCTGAGGATCGGTCAAAACTGACCCTGGTTAAATCCCAAATTTTCACTCTCCCAACTCACTTATATGGGGGAACTTCAAATGCTCATAACTCCAGAACCCTAAGTCCTAGAGACTCAAGGGTGGTACCGTTGGACTCGGGGTGCACACAAATGGGGGGGTAGGACAAGGTCCCATGTCTCTATCTTGCTCCGCTGAGGATCGGTCAAAACTGACCCTGGTCAAAACTCCAAGCCCTGTACACTCTTAACAACCGTGAACACCAACTTCAACTTGACAAAAAGTACCACAAAAAGGGGGGCCCAAACCACTCCTAGGGCTCTGAAATGTGTTCCTAAACACTTTCTGGGGGAACACTTTGGGCCTTTCACACTTAGGCAGATTTTCACTCTCCCAACTCACTTATATGGGGGAACTTCAAATGCTCATAACTCCAGAACCCTAAGTCCTAGAGACTCAAGGGTGGTACCGTTGGACTCGGGGTGCACACAAATGGGGGGGTAGGACAAGGTCCCATGTCTCTATCTTTCTCAGCTGAGGATTGGTCAAAACTGACTCTGTTTAAAACCCCAAATTTTCACTCTCCCAACTGACTTATATGGGGGAACTTCAAATGCTCATAACTCCAGAACCCTAAGTCCTAGAGACTCAAGGGTGGTACCGTTGGACTCGGGGTGCACACAAATGGGGGGGTAGGACAAGGTCCCATGTCTCTATCTTGCTCCGCTGAGGATCGGTCAAAACTGACCCTGGTCAAAACTCCAAGCCCTGTACACTCTTAACAACCGTGAACACAAACTTCAACTTGACAAAAAGTACCACAAAAAAGGGGGGTCCAAACCACTCCTAGGGCTCTGAAATGTGTTCCTAAACACTTTCTGGGGGAACACTTTTGGCCTTTCACACTTAGGCAGATTTTCACTCTCCCAACTGACTTATATGGGGGAACTTCAAATGCTCATAACTCCAGAACCCTAAGTCCTAGAGACTCAAGGGTGGTACCGTTGGACTCGGGGTGCACACAAATGGGGGGGTAGGACAAGGTCCCATGTCTCTATCTTTCTCCGCTGAGGATCGGTCAAAACTGACCCTGGTTAAAACCCCAAATTTTCACTCTCCCAACTGACTTATATGGGGGAACTTCAAATGCTCATAACTCCAGAACCCTAAGTCCTAGAGACTCAAGGGTGGTACCGTTGGACTCGGGGTGCACACAAATGGGGGGGTAGGACAAGGTCCCATGTCTCTATCTTGCTCCGCTGAGGATCGGTCAAAACTGACCCTGGTCAAAACTCCAAGCCCTGTACATTCTTAACAACCGTGAACACAAACTTCAACTTGACAAAAAGTACCACAAAAAGGGGGGTCCAAACCACTCCTAGGGCTCTGAAATGTGTTCCTAAACACTTTCTGGGGGAACACTTTTGGCCTTTCACACTTAGGCAGATTTGCACTCTCCCAACTGACTTATATGGGGGAACTTCAAATGCTCATAACTCCAGAACCCTAAGTCCTAGAGACTCAAGGGTGGTACCGTTGGACTCGGGGTGCACACAAATGGGGGCTAGGACAAGGTCCCATGTCTCTATCTTGCTCCGCTGAGGATCGGTCAAAACTGACCCTGGTTAAATCCCAAATTTTCACTCTCCCAACTCACTTATATGGGGGAACTTCAAATGCTCATAACTCCAGAACCCTAAGTCCTAGAGACTCAAGGGTGGTACCGTTGGACTCGGGGTGCACACAAATGGGGGGGTAGGACAAGGTCCCATGTCTCTATCTTGCTCCGCTGAGGATCGGTCAAAACTGACCCTGGTCAAAACTCCAAGCCCTGTACACTCTTAACAACCGTGAACACCAACTTCAACTTGACAAAAAGTACCACAAAAAGGGGGGCCCAAACCACTCCTAGGGCTCTGAAATGTGTTCCTAAACACTTTCTGGGGGAACACTTTGGGCCTTTCACACTTAGGCAGATTTTCACTCTCCCAACTCACTTATATGGGGGAACTTCAAATGCTCATAACTCCAGAACCCTAAGTCCTAGAGACTCAAGGGTGGTACCGTTGGACTCGGGGTGCACACAAATGGGGGGGTAGGACAAGGTCCCATGTCTCTATCTTTCTCAGCTGAGGATTGGTCAAAACTGACTCTGTTTAAAACCCCAAATTTTCACTCTCCCAACTGACTTATATGGGGGAACTTCAAATGCTCATAACTCCAGAACCCTAAGTCCTAGAGACTCAAGGGTGGTACCGTTGGACTCGGGGTGCACACAAATGGGGGGGTAGGACAAGGTCCCATGTCTCTATCTTGCTCCGCTGAGGATCGGTCAAAACTGACCCTGGTCAAAACTCCAAGCCCTGTACACTCTTAACAACCGTGAACACAAACTTCAACTTGACAAAAAGTACCACAAAAAAGGGGGGTCCAAACCACTCCTAGGGCTCTGAAATGTGTTCCTAAACACTTTCTGGGGGAACACTTTTGGCCTTTCACACTTAGGCAGATTTTCACTCTCCCAACTGACTTATATGGGGGAACTTCAAATGCTCATAACTCCAGAACCCTAAGTCCTAGAGACTCAAGGGTGGTACCGTTGGACTCGGGGTGCACACAAATGGGGGGGTAGGACAAGGTCCCATGTCTCTATCTTTCTCCGCTGAGGATCGGTCAAAACTGACCCTGGTTAAAACCCCAAATTTTCACTCTCCCAACTGACTTATATGGGGGAACTTCAAATGCTCATAACTCCAGAACCCTAAGTCCTAGAGACTCAAGGGTGGTACCGTTGGACTCGGGGTGCACACAAATGGGGGGGTAGGACAAGGTCCCATGTCTCTATCTTTCTCAGCTGAGGATTGGTCAAAACTGACTCTGTTTAAAACCCCAAATTTTCACTCTCCCAACTCACTTATATGGGGGAACTTCAAATGCTCATAACTCCAGAACCCTAAGTCCTAGAGACTCAAGGGTGGTACCGTTGGACTCGGGGTGCACACAAATGGGGGGGTAGGACAAGGTCCCATGTCTCTATCTTTCTCAGCTGAGGATCGGTCAAAACTGACTCTGGTTAAAACCCCAAATTTTCACTCTCCCAACTGACTTATATGGGGGAACTTCAAATGCTCATAACTCCAGAACCCTAAGTCCTAGAGACTCAAGGGTGGTACCGTTGGACTCGGGGTGCACACAAATGGGGGGGTAGGACAAGGTCCCATGTCTCTATCTTGCTCCGCTGAGGATCGGTCAAAACTGACCCTGGTCAAAACTCCAAGCCCTGTACATTCTTAACAACCGTGAACACAAACTTCAACTTGACAAAAAGTACCACAAAAAGGGGGGTCCAAACCACTCCTAGGGCTCTGAAATGTGTTCCTAAACACTTTCTGGGGGAACACTTTTGGCCTTTCACACTTAGGCAGATTTGCACTCTCCCAACTGACTTATATGGGGGAACTTCAAATGCTCATAACTCCAGAACCCTAAGTCCTAGAGACTCAAGGGTGGTACCGTTGGACTCGGGGTGCACACAAATGGGGGGGTAGGACAAGGTCCCATGTCTCTATCTTGCTCCGCTGAGGATCAGTCAAAACTGACTCTGGTTAAAACCCCAAATTTTCACTCTCCCAACTGACTTATATGGGGGAACTTCAAATGCTCATAACTCCAGAACCCTAAGTCCTAGAGACTCAAGGGTGGTACCGTTGGACTCGGGGTGCACACAAATGGGGGGGTAGGACAAGGTCCCATGTCTCTATCTTGCTCCGCTGAGGATCGGTCAAAACTGACCCTGGTTAAATCCCAAATTTTCACTCTCCCAACTCACTTATATGGGGGAACTTCAAATGCTCATAACTCCGGAACCCTAAGTCCTAGAGACTCAAGGGTGGTACCGTTGGACTCGGGGTGCACTCAAATGGGGGGTTAGGACAAGGTCCCATGTCTCTATCTTGCTCCGCTGAGGATCGGTCAAAACTGACCCTAGTCAAAACTCCAAGCCCTGTACACTCTTAACAACCGTGAACACCAACTTCAACTTGACAAAAAGTACCACAAAAAGGGTGTCCAAACCACTCCTAGGGCTCTGAAATGTGTTCCTAAACACTTTCTGGGGGAACACTTTGGGCCTTTCACACTTAGGCAGATTTTCACTCTCCCAACTCACTTATATAGGGGAACTTCAAATGCTCATAACTCCAGAACCCTAAGTCCTAGAGACTCAAGGGTGGTACCGTTGGACTCGGGGTGCACACAAATGGGGGGGTAGGACAAGGTCCCATGTCTGTATCTTGCTTCGCTGAGGATCGGTCAAAACTGACCCTGGTTAAATCCCAAATTTTCACTCTCCCAACTCACTTACATGGGGGAACTTCAAATGCTCATAACTCCGGAACCCTAAGTCCTAGAGACTCAAGGGTGGTACCGCTGGACTCGGGGTGCACACAAATGGGGGGGTAGGACAGGGTCCCATGTCTCTATCTTTCTCAGCTGAGGATTGGTCAAAACTGACTCTGTTTAAAACCCCAAATTTTCACTCTCCCAACTGACTTATATGGGGGAACTTCAAATGCTCATAACTCCAGAACCCTAAGTCCTAGAGACTCAAGGGTGGTACCGTTGGACTCGGGGTGCACACAAATGGGGGGGGGGGGGGGGGGGGTAGGACAAGGTCCCATGTCTCTATCTTTCTCCGCTGAGGATCGGTCAAAGCTGACTCTGGTTAACACCCCAAATTTTCACTCTCCCAACTCACTTATATGGGGGAACTTCAAATGCTCATAACTCCAGAACCCTAAGTCCTAGAGACTCAAGGGTGGTACCGTTGGACTCGGGGTGCACACAAATGGGGGGGTAGGACAAGGTCCCATGTCTCTATCTTGCTCCGCTGAGGATCGGTCAAAACTGACCCTAGTCAAAACTCCAAGCCCTGTACACTCTTAACAACCGTGAACACCAACTTCAACTTGACAAAAAGTACCACAAAAAGGGTGTCCAAACCACTCCTAGGGCTCTGAAATGTGTTCCTAAACACTTTCTGGGGGAACACTTTGGGCCTTTCACACTTAGGCAGATTTTCACTCTCCCAACTCACTTATATGGGGGAACTTCAAATGCTCATAACTCCAGAACCCTAAGTCCTAGAGACTCAAGGGTGGTACCGTTGGACTCGGGGTGCACACAAATGGGGGCTAGGACAAGGTCCCATGTCTCTATCTTGCTCCGCTGAGGATCGGTCAAAACTGACCCTGGTTAAATCCCAAATTTTCACTCTCCCAACTCACTTATATGGGGGAACTTCAAATGCTCATAACTCCAGAACCCTAAGTCCTAGAGACTCAAGGGTGGTACCGTTGGACTCGGGGTGCACACAAATGGGGGGGTAGGACAAGGTCCCATGTCTCTATCTTGCTCCGCTGAGGATCGGTCAAAACTGACCCTGGTCAAAACTCCAAGCCCTGTACACTCTTAACAACCGTGAACACCAACTTCAACTTGACAAAAAGTACCACAAAAAGGGGGGCCCAAACCACTCCTAGGGCTCTGAAATGTGTTCCTAAACACTTTCTGGGGGAACACTTTGGGCCTTTCACACTTAGGCAGATTTTCACTCTCCCAACTCACTTATATGGGGGAACTTCAAATGCTCATAACTCCAGAACCCTAAGTCCTAGAGACTCAAGGGTGGTACCGTTGGACTCGGGGTGCACACAAATGGGGGGGTAGGACAAGGTCCCATGTCTCTATCTTTCTCAGCTGAGGATTGGTCAAAACTGACTCTGTTTAAAACCCCAAATTTTCACTCTCCCAACTGACTTATATGGGGGAACTTCAAATGCTCATAACTCCAGAACCCTAAGTCCTAGAGACTCAAGGGTGGTACCGTTGGACTCGGGGTGCACACAAATGGGGGGGTAGGACAAGGTCCCATGTCTCTATCTTGCTCCGCTGAGGATCGGTCAAAACTGACCCTGGTCAAAACTCCAAGCCCTGTACACTCTTAACAACCGTGAACACAAACTTCAACTTGACAAAAAGTACCACAAAAAAGGGGGGTCCAAACCACTCCTAGGGCTCTGAAATGTGTTCCTAAACACTTTCTGGGGGAACACTTTTGGCCTTTCACACTTAGGCAGATTTTCACTCTCCCAACTGACTTATATGGGGGAACTTCAAATGCTCATAACTCCAGAACCCTAAGTCCTAGAGACTCAAGGGTGGTACCGTTGGACTCGGGGTGCACACAAATGGGGGGGTAGGACAAGGTCCCATGTCTCTATCTTTCTCCGCTGAGGATCGGTCAAAACTGACCCTGGTTAAAACCCCAAATTTTCACTCTCCCAACTGACTTATATGGGGGAACTTCAAATGCTCATAACTCCAGAACCCTAAGTCCTAGAGACTCAAGGGTGGTACCGTTGGACTCAGGGTGCACACAAATGGGGGGGTAGGACAAGGTCCCATGTCTCTATCTTTCTCAGCTGAGGATTGGTCAAAACTGACTCTGTTTAAAACCCCAAATTTTCACTCTCCCAACTCACTTATATGGGGGAACTTCAAATGCTCATAACTCCAGAACCCTAAGTCCTAGAGACTCAAGGGTGGTACCGTTGGACTCGGGGTGCACACAAATGGGGGGGTAGGACAAGGTCCCATGTCTCTATCTTTCTCCGCTGAGGATCAGTCAAAACTGACCCTGGTTAAATCCCAAATTTTCACTCTCCCAACTGACTTATATGGGGGAACTTCAAATGCTCATAACTCCAGAACCCTAAGTCGTAGAGACTCAAGGGTGGTACCGTTGGACTCGGGGTGCACACAAATGGGGGGGTAGGACAAGGTCCCATGTCTCTATCTTGCTCCGCTGAGGATCGGTCAAAACTGACCCTGGTCAAAACTCCAAGCCCTGTACACTCTTAACAACCGTGAACACAAACTTCAACTTGACAAAAAGTACCACAAAAAAGGGGGGTCCAAACCACTCCTAGGGCTCTGAAATGTGTTCCTAAACACTTTCTGGGGGAACACTTTTGGCCTTTCACACTTAGGCAGATTTTCACTCTCCCAACTCACTTATATGGGGGAACTTCAAATGCTCATAACTCCAGAACCCTAAGTCCTAGAGACTCAAGGGTGGTACCGTTGGACTCGGGGTGCACACAAATAGGGGGGTAGGACAAGGTCCCATGTCTCTATCTTTCTCCGCTGAGGATCGGTCAAAACTGACCCTGGTTAAAACCCCAAATTTTCACTCTCCCAACTGACTTATATGGGGGAACTTCAAATGCTCATAACTCCAGAACCCTAAGTCCTAGAGACTCAAGGGTGGTACCGTTGGACTCGGGGTGCACACAAATGGGGGGGTAGGACAAGGTCCCATGTTTCTATCTTTCTCAACTGAGGATTGGTCAAAACTGACTCTGTTTAAAACCCCAAATTTTCACTCTCCCAACTCACTTATATGGGGGAACTTCAAATGCTCATAACTCCAGAACCCTAAGTCCTAGAGACTCAAGGGTGGTACCGTTGGACTCGGGGTGCACACAAATGGGGGGGTAGGACAAGGTCCCATGTCTCTATCTTTCTCAGCTGAGGATCGGTCAAAACTGACTCTGGTTAAAACCCCAAATTTTCACTCTCCCAACTGACTTATATGGGGGAACTTCAAATGCTCATAACTCCAGAACCCTAAGTCCTAGAGACTCAAGGGTGGTACCGTTGGACTCGGGGTGCACACAAATGGGGGGGTAGGACAAGGTCCCATGTCTCTATCTTGCTCCGCTGAGGATCGGTCAAAACTGACCCTGGTCAAAACTCCAAGCCCTGTACATTCTTAACAACCGTGAACACAAACTTCAACTTGACAAAAAGTACCACAAAAAGGGGGGTCCAAACCACTCCTAGGGCTCTGAAATGTGTTCCTAAACACTTTCTGGGGGAACACTTTTGGCCTTTCACACTTAGGCAGATTTGCACTCTCCCAACTGACTTATATGGGGGAACTTCAAATGCTCATAACTCCAGAACCCTAAGTCCTAGAGACTCAAGGGTGGTACCGTTGGACTCGGGGTGCACACAAATGGGGGCTAGGACAAGGTCCCATGTCTCTATCTTGCTCCGCTGAGGATCGGTCAAAACTGACCCTGGTTAAATCCCAAATTTTCACTCTCCCAACTCACTTATATGGGGGAACTTCAAATGCTCATAACTCCAGAACCCTAAGTCCTAGAGACTCAAGGGTGGTACCGTTGGACTCGGGGTGCACACAAATGGGGGGGTAGGACAAGGTCCCATGTCTCTATCTTGCTCCGCTGAGGATCGGTCAAAACTGACCCTGGTCAAAACTCCAAGCCCTGTACACTCTTAACAACCGTGAACACCAACTTCAACTTGACAAAAAGTACCACAAAAAGTGGGGCCCAAACCACTCCTAGGGCTCTGAAATGTGTTCCTAAACACTTTCTGGGGGAACACTTTGGGCCTTTCACACTTAGGCAGATTTTCACTCTCCCAACTCACTTATATGGGGGAACTTCAAATGCTCATAACTCCAGAACCCTAAGTCCTAGAGACTCAAGGGTGGTACCGTTGGACTCGGGGTGCACACAAATGGGGGGGTAGGACAAGGTCCCATGTCTCTATCTTTCTCAGCTGAGGATTGGTCAAAACTGACTCTGTTTAAAACCCCAAATTTTCACTCTCCCAACTGACTTATATGGGGGAACTTCAAATGCTCATAACTCCAGAACCCTAAGTCCTAGAGACTCAAGGGTGGTACCGTTGGACTCGGGGTGCACACAAATGGGGGGGTAGGACAAGGTCCCATGTCTCTATCTTGCTCCGCTGAGGATCGGTCAAAACTGACCCTGGTCAAAACTCCAAGCCCTGTACACTCTTAACAACCGTGAACACAAACTTCAACTTGACAAAAAGTACCACAAAAAAGGGGGGTCCAAACCACTCCTAGGGCTCTGAAATGTGTTCCTAAACACTTTCTGGGGGAACACTTTTGGCCTTTCACACTTAGGCAGATTTTCACTCTCCCAACTGACTTATATGGGGGAACTTCAAATGCTCATAACTCCAGAACCCTAAGTCCTAGAGACTCAAGGGTGGTACCGTTGGACTCGGGGTGCACACAAATGGGGGCTAGGACAAGGTCCCATGTCTCTATCTTGCTCCGCTGAGGATCGGTCAAAACTGACCCTGGTTAAATCCCAAATTTTCACTCTCCCAACTCACTTATATGGGGGAACTTCAAATGCTCATAACTCCAGAACCCTAAGTCCTAGAGACTCAAGGGTGGTACCGTTGGACTCGGGGTGCACACAAATGGGGGGGTAGGACAAGGTCCCATGTCTCTATCTTGCTCCGCTGAGGATCGGTCAAAACTGACCCTGGTCAAAACTCCAAGCCCTGTACACTCTTAACAACCGTGAACACCAACTTCAACTTGACAAAAAGTACCACAAAAAGGGGGGCCCAAACCACTCCTAGGGCTCTGAAATGTGTTCCTAAACACTTTCTGGGGGAACACTTTGGGCCTTTCACACTTAGGCAGATTTTCACTCTCCCAACTCACTTATATGGGGGAACTTCAAATGCTCATAACTCCAGAACCCTAAGTCCTAGAGACTCAAGGGTGGTACCGTTGGACTCGGGGTGCACACAAATGGGGGGGTAGGACAAGGTCCCATGTCTCTATCTTTCTCAGCTGAGGATTGGTCAAAACTGACTCTGTTTAAAACCCCAAATTTTCACTCTCCCAACTGACTTATATGGGGGAACTTCAAATGCTCATAACTCCAGAACCCTAAGTCCTAGAGACTCAAGGGTGGTACCGTTGGACTCGGGGTGCACACAAATGGGGGGGTAGGACAAGGTCCCATGTCTCTATCTTGCTCCGCTGAGGATCGGTCAAAACTGACCCTGGTCAAAACTCCAAGCCCTGTACACTCTTAACAACCGTGAACACAAACTTCAACTTGACAAAAAGTACCACAAAAAAGGGGGGTCCAAACCACTCCTAGGGCTCTGAAATGTGTTCCTAAACACTTTCTGGGGGAACACTTTTGGCCTTTCACACTTAGGCAGATTTTCACTCTCCCAACTGACTTATATGGGGGAACTTCAAATGCTCATAACTCCAGAACCCTAAGTCCTAGAGACTCAAGGGTGGTACCGTTGGACTCGGGGTGCACACAAATGGGGGGGTAGGACAAGGTCCCATGTCTCTATCTTTCTCCGCTGAGGATCGGTCAAAACTGACCCTGGTTAAAACCCCAAATTTTCACTCTCCCAACTGACTTATATGGGGGAACTTCAAATGCTCATAACTCCAGAACCCTAAGTCCTAGAGACTCAAGGGTGGTACCGTTGGACTCGGGGTGCACACAAATGGGGGGGTAGGACAAGGTCCCATGTCTCTATCTTTCTCAGCTGAGGATTGGTCAAAACTGACTCTGTTTAAAACCCCAAATTTTCACTCTCCCAACTCACTTATATGGGGGAACTTCAAATGCTCATAACTCCAGAACCCTAAGTCCTAGAGACTCAAGGGTGGTACCGTTGGACTCGGGGTGCACACAAATGGGGGGGTAGGACAAGGTCCCATGTCTCTATCTTTCTCAGCTGAGGATCGGTCAAAACTGACTCTGGTTAAAACCCCAAATTTTCACTCTCCCAACTGACTTATATGGGGGAACTTCAAATGCTCATAACTCCAGAACCCTAAGTCCTAGAGACTCAAGGGTGGTACCGTTGGACTCGGGGTGCACACAAATGGGGGGGTAGGACAAGGTCCCATGTCTCTATCTTGCTCCGCTGAGGATCGGTCAAAACTGACCCTGGTCAAAACTCCAAGCCCTGTACATTCTTAACAACCGTGAACACAAACTTCAACTTGACAAAAAGTACCACAAAAAGGGGGGTCCAAACCACTCCTAGGGCTCTGAAATGTGTTCCTAAACACTTTCTGGGGGAACACTTTTGGCCTTTCACACTTAGGCAGATTTGCACTCTCCCAACTGACTTATATGGGGGAACTTCAAATGCTCATAACTCCAGAACCCTAAGTCCTAGAGACTCAAGGGTGGTACCGTTGGACTCGGGGTGCACACAAATGGGGGGGTAGGACAAGGTCCCATGTCTCTATCTTGCTCCGCTGAGGATCAGTCAAAACTGACTCTGGTTAAAACCCCAAATTTTCACTCTCCCAACTGACTTATATGGGGGAACTTCAAATGCTCATAACTCCAGAACCCTAAGTCCTAGAGACTCAAGGGTGGTACCGTTGGACTCGGGGTGCACACAAATGGGGGGGTAGGACAAGGTCCCATGTCTCTATCTTGCTCCGCTGAGGATCGGTCAAAACTGACCCTGGTTAAATCCCAAATTTTCACTCTCCCAACTCACTTATATGGGGGAACTTCAAATGCTCATAACTCCGGAACCCTAAGTCCTAGAGACTCAAGGGTGGTACCGTTGGACTCGGGGTGCACTCAAATGGGGGGTTAGGACAAGGTCCCATGTCTCTATCTTGCTCCGCTGAGGATCGGTCAAAACTGACCCTAGTCAAAACTCCAAGCCCTGTACACTCTTAACAACCGTGAACACCAACTTCAACTTGACAAAAAGTACCACAAAAAGGGTGTCCAAACCACTCCTAGGGCTCTGAAATGTGTTCCTAAACACTTTCTGGGGGAACACTTTGGGCCTTTCACACTTAGGCAGATTTTCACTCTCCCAACTCACTTATATAGGGGAACTTCAAATGCTCATAACTCCAGAACCCTAAGTCCTAGAGACTCAAGGGTGGTACCGTTGGACTCGGGGTGCACACAAATGGGGGGGTAGGACAAGGTCCCATGTCTGTATCTTGCTTCGCTGAGGATCGGTCAAAACTGACCCTGGTTAAATCCCAAATTTTCACTCTCCCAACTCACTTACATGGGGGAACTTCAAATGCTCATAACTCCGGAACCCTAAGTCCTAGAGACTCAAGGGTGGTACCGCTGGACTCGGGGTGCACACAAATGGGGGGGTAGGACAGGGTCCCATGTCTCTATCTTTCTCAGCTGAGGATTGGTCAAAACTGACTCTGTTTAAAACCCCAAATTTTCACTCTCCCAACTGACTTATATGGGGGAACTTCAAATGCTCATAACTCCAGAACCCTAAGTCCTAGAGACTCAAGGGTGGTACCGTTGGACTCGGGGTGCACACAAATGGGGGGGGGGGGGGGGGGGGGGTAGGACAAGGTCCCATGTCTCTATCTTTCTCCGCTGAGGATCGGTCAAAGCTGACTCTGGTTAACACCCCAAATTTTCACTCTCCCAACTCACTTATATGGGGGAACTTCAAATGCTCATAACTCCAGAACCCTAAGTCCTAGAGACTCAAGGGTGGTACCGTTGGACTCGGGGTGCACACAAATGGGGGGGTAGGACAAGGTCCCATGTCTCTATCTTGCTCCGCTGAGGATCGGTCAAAACTGACCCTAGTCAAAACTCCAAGCCCTGTACACTCTTAACAACCGTGAACACCAACTTCAACTTGACAAAAAGTACCACAAAAAGGGTGTCCAAACCACTCCTAGGGCTCTGAAATGTGTTCCTAAACACTTTCTGGGGGAACACTTTGGGCCTTTCACACTTAGGCAGATTTTCACTCTCCCAACTCACTTATATGGGGGAACTTCAAATGCTCATAACTCCAGAACCCTAAGTCCTAGAGACTCAAGGGTGGTACCGTTGGACTCGGGGTGCACACAAATGGGGGCTAGGACAAGGTCCCATGTCTCTATCTTGCTCCGCTGAGGATCGGTCAAAACTGACCCTGGTTAAATCCCAAATTTTCACTCTCCCAACTCACTTATATGGGGGAACTTCAAATGCTCATAACTCCAGAACCCTAAGTCCTAGAGACTCAAGGGTGGTACCGTTGGACTCGGGGTGCACACAAATGGGGGGGTAGGACAAGGTCCCATGTCTCTATCTTGCTCCGCTGAGGATCGGTCAAAACTGACCCTGGTCAAAACTCCAAGCCCTGTACACTCTTAACAACCGTGAACACCAACTTCAACTTGACAAAAAGTACCACAAAAAGGGGGGCCCAAACCACTCCTAGGGCTCTGAAATGTGTTCCTAAACACTTTCTGGGGGAACACTTTGGGCCTTTCACACTTAGGCAGATTTTCACTCTCCCAACTCACTTATATGGGGGAACTTCAAATGCTCATAACTCCAGAACCCTAAGTCCTAGAGACTCAAGGGTGGTACCGTTGGACTCGGGGTGCACACAAATGGGGGGGTAGGACAAGGTCCCATGTCTCTATCTTTCTCAGCTGAGGATTGGTCAAAACTGACTCTGTTTAAAACCCCAAATTTTCACTCTCCCAACTGACTTATATGGGGGAACTTCAAATGCTCATAACTCCAGAACCCTAAGTCCTAGAGACTCAAGGGTGGTACCGTTGGACTCGGGGTGCACACAAATGGGGGGGTAGGACAAGGTCCCATGTCTCTATCTTGCTCCGCTGAGGATCGGTCAAAACTGACCCTGGTCAAAACTCCAAGCCCTGTACACTCTTAACAACCGTGAACACAAACTTCAACTTGACAAAAAGTACCACAAAAAAGGGGGGTCCAAACCACTCCTAGGGCTCTGAAATGTGTTCCTAAACACTTTCTGGGGGAACACTTTTGGCCTTTCACACTTAGGCAGATTTTCACTCTCCCAACTGACTTATATGGGGGAACTTCAAATGCTCATAACTCCAGAACCCTAAGTCCTAGAGACTCAAGGGTGGTACCGTTGGACTCGGGGTGCACACAAATGGGGGGGTAGGACAAGGTCCCATGTCTCTATCTTTCTCCGCTGAGGATCGGTCAAAACTGACCCTGGTTAAAACCCCAAATTTTCACTCTCCCAACTGACTTATATGGGGGAACTTCAAATGCTCATAACTCCAGAACCCTAAGTCCTAGAGACTCAAGGGTGGTACCGTTGGACTCGGGGTGCACACAAATGGGGGGGTAGGACAAGGTCCCATGTCTCTATCTTTCTCAGCTGAGGATTGGTCAAAACTGACTCTGTTTAAAACCCCAAATTTTCACTCTCCCAACTCACTTATATGGGGGAACTTCAAATGCTCATAACTCCAGAACCCTAAGTCCTAGAGACTCAAGGGTGGTACCGTTGGACTCGGGGTGCACACAAATGGGGGGGTAGGACAAGGTCCCATGTCTCTATCTTTCTCCGCTGAGGATCAGTCAAAACTGACCCTGGTTAAATCCCAAATTTTCACTCTCCCAACTGACTTATATGGGGGAACTTCAAATGCTCATAACTCCAGAACCCTAAGTCGTAGAGACTCAAGGGTGGTACCGTTGGACTCGGGGTGCACACAAATGGGGGGGTAGGACAAGGTCCCATGTCTCTATCTTGCTCCGCTGAGGATCGGTCAAAACTGACCCTGGTCAAAACTCCAAGCCCTGTACACTCTTAACAACCGTGAACACAAACTTCAACTTGACAAAAAGTACCACAAAAAAGGGGGGTCCAAACCACTCCTAGGGCTCTGAAATGTGTTCCTAAACACTTTCTGGGGGAACACTTTTGGCCTTTCACACTTAGGCAGATTTTCACTCTCCCAACTGACTTATATGGGGGAACTTCAAATGCTCATAACTCCAGAACCCTAAGTCCTAGAGACTCAAGGGTGGTACCGTTGGACTCGGGGTGCACACAAATAGGGGGGTAGGACAAGGTCCCATGTCTCTATCTTTCTCCGCTGAGGATCGGTCAAAACTGACCCTGGTTAAAACCCCAAATTTTCACTCTCCCAACTGACTTATATGGGGGAACTTCAAATGCTCATAACTCCAGAACCCTAAGTCCTAGAGACTCAAGGGTGGTACCGTTGGACTCGGGGTGCACACAAATGGGGGGGTAGGACAAGGTCCCATGTTTCTATCTTTCTCAACTGAGGATTGGTCAAAACTGACTCTGTTTAAAACCCCAAATTTTCACTCTCCCAACTCACTTATATGGGGGAACTTCAAATGCTCATAACTCCAGAACCCTAAGTCCTAGAGACTCAAGGGTGGTACCGTTGGACTCGGGGTGCACACAAATGGGGGGGTAGGACAAGGTCCCATGTCTCTATCTTTCTCAGCTGAGGATCGGTCAAAACTGACTCTGGTTAAAACCCCAAATTTTCACTCTCCCAACTGACTTATATGGGGGAACTTCAAATGCTCATAACTCCAGAACCCTAAGTCCTAGAGACTCAAGGGTGGTACCGTTGGACTCGGGGTGCACACAAATGGGGGGGTAGGACAAGGTCCCATGTCTCTATCTTGCTCCGCTGAGGATCGGTCAAAACTGACCCTGGTCAAAACTGACCCTGGTCAAAACTCCAAGCCCTGTACATTCTTAACAACCGTGAACACAAACTTCAACTTGACAAAAAGTACCACAAAAAGGGGGGTCCAAACCACTCCTAGGGCTCTGAAATGTGTTCCTAAACACTTTCTGGGGGAACACTTTTGGCCTTTCACACTTAGGCAGATTTGCACTCTCCCAACTGACTTATATGGGGGAACTTCAAATGCTCATAACTCCAGAACCCTAAGTCCTAGAGACTCAAGGGTGGTACCGTTGGACTCGGGGTGCACACAAATGGGGGCTAGGACAAGGTCCCATGTCTCTATCTTGCTCCGCTGAGGATCGGTCAAAACTGACCCTGGTTAAATCCCAAATTTTCACTCTCCCAACTCACTTATATGGGGGAACTTCAAATGCTCATAACTCCGGAACCCTAAGTCCTAGAGACTCAAGGGTGGTACCGTTGGACTCGGGGTGCACACAAATGGGGGGGTAGGACAAGGTCCCATGTCTCTATCTTGCTCCGCTGAGGATCGGTCAAAACTGACCCTGGTCAAAACTCCAAGCCCTGTACACTCTTAACAACCGTGAACACAAACTTCAACTTGACAAAAAGTACCACAAAAAAGGGGGGTCCAAACCACTCCTAGGGCTCTGAAATGTGTTCCTAAACACTTTCTGGGGGAACACTTTTGGCCTTTCACACTTAGGCAGATTTTCACTCTCCCAACTGACTTATATGGGGGAACTTCAAATGCTCATAACTCCAGAACCCTAAGTCCTAGAGACTCAAGGGTGGTACCGTTGGACTCGGGGTGCACACAAATAGGGGGGTAGGACAAGGTCCCATGTCTCTATCTTTCTCCGCTGAGGATCGGTCAAAACTGACCCTGGTTAAAACCCCAAATTTTCACTCTCCCAACTGACTTATATGGGGGAACTTCAAATGCTCATAACTCCAGAACCCTAAGTCCTAGAGACTCAAGGGTGGTACCGTTGGACTCGGGGTGCACACAAATGGGGGGGTAGGACAAGGTCCCATGTTTCTATCTTTCTCAACTGAGGATTGGTCAAAACTGACTCTGTTTAAAACCCCAAATTTTCACTCTCCCAACTCACTTATATGGGGGAACTTCAAATGCTCATAACTCCAGAACCCTAAGTCCTAGAGACTCAAGGGTGGTACCGTTGGACTCGGGGTGCACACAAATGGGGGGGTAGGACAAGGTCCCATGTCTCTATCTTTCTCAGCTGAGGATCGGTCAAAACTGACTCTGGTTAAAACCCCAAATTTTCACTCTCCCAACTGACTTATATGGGGGAACTTCAAATGCTCATAACTCCAGAACCCTAAGTCCTAGAGACTCAAGGGTGGTACCGTTGGACTCGGGGTGCACACAAATGGGGGGGTAGGACAAGGTCCCATGTCTCTATCTTGCTCCGCTGAGGATCGGTCAAAACTGACCCTGGTCAAAACTGACCCTGGTCAAAACTCCAAGCCCTGTACATTCTTAACAACCGTGAACACAAACTTCAACTTGACAAAAAGTACCACAAAAAGGGGGGTCCAAACCACTCCTAGGGCTCTGAAATGTGTTCCTAAACACTTTCTGGGGGAACACTTTTGGCCTTTCACACTTAGGCAGATTTGCACTCTCCCAACTGACTTATATGGGGGAACTTCAAATGCTCATAACTCCAGAACCCTAAGTCCTAGAGACTCAAGGGTGGTACCGTTGGACTCGGGGTGCACACAAATGGGGGCTAGGACAAGGTCCCATGTCTCTATCTTGCTCCGCTGAGGATCGGTCAAAACTGACCCTGGTTAAATCCCAAATTTTCACTCTCCCAACTCACTTATATGGGGGAACTTCAAATGCTCATAACTCCGGAACCCTAAGTCCTAGAGACTCAAGGGTGGTACCGTTGGACTCGGGGTGCACACAAATGGGGGGGTAGGACAAGGTCCCATGTCTCTATCTTGCTCCGCTGAGGATCGGTCAAAACTGACCCTGGTCAAAACTCCAAGCCCTGTACACTCTTAACAACCGTGAACACCAACTTCAACTTGACAAAAAGTACCACAAAAAGTGGGGCCCAAACCACTCCTAGGGCTCTGAAATGTGTTCCTAAACACTTTCTGGGGGAACACTTTGGGCCTTTCACACTTAGGCAGATTTTCACTCTCCCAACTCACTTATATGGGGGAACTTCAAATGCTCATAACTCCAGAACCCTAAGTCCTAGAGACTCAAGGGTGGTACCGTTGGACTCGGGGTGCACACAAATGGGGGGGTAGGACAAGGTCCCATGTCTCTATCTTTCTCAGCTGAGGATTGGTCAAAACTGACTCTGTTTAAAACCCCAAATTTTCACTCTCCCAACTGACTTATATGGGGGAACTTCAAATGCTCATAACTCCAGAACCCTAAGTCCTAGAGACTCAAGGGTGGTACCGTTGGACTCGGGGTGCACACAAATGGGGGGGTAGGACAAGGTCCCATGTCTCTATCTTGCTCCGCTGAGGATCGGTCAAAACTGACCCTGGTCAAAACTCCAAGCCCTGTACACTCTTAACAACCGTGAACACAAACTTCAACTTGACAAAAAGTACCACAAAAAAGGGGGGTCCAAACCACTCCTAGGGCTCTGAAATGTGTTCCTAAACACTTTCTGGGGGAACACTTTTGGCCTTTCACACTTAGGCAGATTTTCACTCTCCCAACTGACTTATATGGGGGAACTTCAAATGCTCATAACTCCAGAACCCTAAGTCCTAGAGACTCAAGGGTGGTACCGTTGGACTCGGGGTGCACACAAATGGGGGGGTAGGACAAGGTCCCATGTCTCTATCTTTCTCCGCTGAGGATCGGTCAAAACTGACCCTGGTTAAAACCCCAAATTTTCACTCTCCCAACTGACTTATATGGGGGAACTTCAAATGCTCATAACTCCAGAACCCTAAGTCCTAGAGACTCAAGGGTGGTACCGTTGGACTCGGGGTGCACACAAATGGGGGGGTAGGACAAGGTCCCATGTCTCTATCTTTCTCAGCTGAGGATTGGTCAAAACTGACTCTGTTTAAAACCCCAAATTTTCACTCTCCCAACTCACTTATATGGGGGAACTTCAAATGCTCATAACTCCAGAACCCTAAGTCCTAGAGACTCAAGGGTGGTACCGTTGGACTCGGGGTGCACACAAATGGGGGGGTAGGACAAGGTCCCATGTCTCTATCTTTCTCCGCTGAGGATCAGTCAAAACTGACCCTGGTTAAATCCCAAATTTTCACTCTCCCAACTGACTTATATGGGGGAACTTCAAATGCTCATAACTCCAGAACCCTAAGTCCTAGAGACTCAAGGGTGGTACCGTTGGACTCGGGGTGCACACAAATGGGGGGGTAGGACAAGGTCCCATGTCTGTATCTTGCTCCGCTGAGGATCGGTCAAAACTGACTCTGGTTAAAACCCCAAATTTTCACTCTCCCAACTGACTTATATGGGGGAACTTCAAATGCTCATAACTCCAGAACCCTAAGTCCTAGAGACTCAAGGGTGGTACCGTTGGACTCGGGGTGCACACAAATGGGGGGGTAGGACAAGGTCCCATGTCTCTATCTTTCTCAGCTGAGGATTGGTCAAAACTGACTCTGTTTAAAACCCCAAATTTTCACTCTCCCAACTGACTTATATGGGGGAACTTCAAATGCTCATAACTCCAGAACCCTAAGTCGTAGAGACTCAAGGGTGGTACCGTTGGACTCGGGGTGCACACAAATGGGGGGGTAGGACAAGGTCCCATGTCTCTATCTTGCTCCGCTGAGGATCGGTCAAAACTGACCCTGGTCAAAACTCCAAGCCCTGTACATTCTTAACAACCGTGAACACAAACTTCAACTTGACAAAAAGTACCACAAAAAGGGGGGTCCAAACCACTCCTAGGGCTCTGAAATGTGTTCCTAAACACTTTCTGGGGGAACACTTTTGGCCTTTCACACTTAGGCAGATTTGCACTCTCCCAACTGACTTATATGGGGGAACTTCAAATGCTCATAACTCCAGAACCCTAAGTCCTAGAGACTCAAGGGTGGTACCGTTGGACTCGGGGTGCACACAAATGGGGGGGTAGGACAAGGTCCCATGTCTCTATCTTGCTCCGCTGAGGATCAGTCAAAACTGACTCTGGTTAAAACCCCAAATTTTCACTCTCCCAACTGACTTATATGGGGGAACTTCAAATGCTCATAACTCCAGAACCCTAAGTCCTAGAGACTCAAGGGTGGTACCGTTGGACTCGGGGTGCACACAAATGGGGGGGTAGGACAAGGTCCCATGTCTCTATCTTTCTCAGCTGAGGATCGGTCAAAACTGACTCTGGTTAAAACCCCAAATTTTCACTCTCCCAACTGACTTATATGGGGGAACTTCAAATGCTCATAACTCCAGAACCCTAAGTCCTAGAGACTCAAGGGTGGTACCGTTGGACTCGGGGTGCACACAAATGGGGGGGTAGGACAAGGTCCCATGTCTCTATCTTTCTCCGTTGAGGATCGGTCAAAACTGACTCTGGTTAAAACCCCAAATTTTCACTCTCCCAACTGACTTATATGGGGGAACTTCAAATGCTCATAACTTCAGAACCCTAAGTCCTAGAGACTCAAGGGTGGTACCGTTGGACTCGGGGTGCACACAAATGGGGGGGTAGGACAAGGTCCCATGTCTCTATCTTGCTCCGCTGAGGATCGGTCAAAACTGACCCTGGTCAAAACTCCAAGCCCTGTACATTCTTAACAACCGTGAACACAAACTTCAACTTGACAAAAAGTACCACAAAAAAGGGGGGTCCAAACCACTCCTAGGGCTCTGAAATGTGTTCCTAAACACTTTCTGGGGGAACACTTTTGGCCTTTCACACTTAGGCAGATTTTCACTCTCCCAACTGACTTATATGGGGGAACTTCAAATGCTCATAACTCCAGAACCCTAAGTCCTAGAGACTCAAGGGTGGTACCGTTGGACTCGGGGTGCACACAAATGGGGGGGTAGGACAAGGTCCCATGTCTCTATCTTTCTCCGCTGAGGATCGGTCAAAACTGACCCTGGTTAAAACCCCAAATTTTCACTCTCCCAACTGACTTATATGGGGGAACTTCAAATGCTCATAACTCCAGAACCCTAAGTCCTAGAGACTCAAGGGTGGTACCGTTGGACTCGGGGTGCACACAAATGGGGGGGTAGGACAAGGTCCCATGTCTCTATCTTTCTCAGCTGAGGATTGGTCAAAACTGACTCTGTTTAAAACCCCAAATTTTCACTCTCCCAACTCACTTATATGGGGGAACTTCAAATGCTCATAACTCCAGAACCCTAAGTCCTAGAGACTCAAGGGTGGTACCGTTGGACTCGGGGTGCACACAAATGGGGGGGGTAGGACAAGGTCCCATGTCTCTATCTTTCTCAGCTGAGGATCGGTCAAAACTGACTCTGGTTAAAACCCCAAATTTTCACTCTCCCAACTGACTTATATGGGGGAACTTCAAATGCTCATAACTCCAGAACCCTAAGTCCTAGAGACTCAAGGGTGGTACCGTTGGACTCGGGGTGCACACAAATGGGGGGGTAGGACAAGGTCCCATGTCTCTATCTTGCTCCGCTGAGGATCGGTCAAAACTGACCCTGGTCAAAACTCCAAGCCCTGTACATTCTTAACAACCGTGAACACAAACTTCAACTTGACAAAAAGTACCACAAAAAGGGGGGTCCAAACCACTCCTAGGGCTCTGAAATGTGTTCCTAAACACTTTCTGGGGGAACACATTTGGCCTTTCACACTTAGGCAGATTTGCACTCTCCCAACTGACTTATATGGGGGAACTTCAAATGCTCATAACTCCAGAACCCTAAGTCCTAGAGACTCAAGGGTGGTACCGTTGGACTCGGGGTGCACACAAATGGGGGGGTAGGACAAGGTCCCATGTCTCTATCTTGCTCCGCTGAGGATCAGTCAAAACTGATTCTGGTTAAAACCCCAAATTTTCACTCTCCCAACTGACTTATATGGGGGAACTTCAAATGCTCATAACTCCAGAACCCTAAGTCCTAGAGACTCAAGGGTGGTACCGTTGGACTCGGGGTGCACACAAATGGGGGGGTAGGACAAGGTCCCATGTCTCTATCTTGCTCCGCTGAGGATCGGTCAAAACTGACCCTGGTTAAATCCCAAATTTTCACTCTCCCAACTCACTTATGGGGGAACTTCAAATGCTCATAACTCCGGAACCCTAAGTCCTAGAGACTCAAGGGTGGTACCGTTGGACTCGGGGTGCACTCAAATGGGGGGTTAGGACAAGGTCCCATGTCTCTATCTTGCTCCGCTGAGGATCGGTCAAAACTGACCCTAGTCAAAACTCCAAGCCCTGTACACTCTTAACAACCGTGAACACCAACTTCAACTTGACAAAAAGTACCACAAAAAGGGTGTCCAAACCACTCCTAGGGCTCTGAAATGTGTTCCTAAACACTTTCTGGGGGAACACTTTGGGCCTTTCACACTTAGGCAGATTTTCACTCTCCCAACTCACTTATATAGGGGAACTTCAAATGCTCATAACTCCAGAACCCTAAGTCCTAGAGACTCAAGGGTGGTACCGTTGGACTCGGGGTGCACACAAATGGGGGGGTAGGACAAGGTCCCATGTCTGTATCTTGCTCCGCTGAGGATCGGTCAAAACTGACCCTGGTTAAATCCCAAATTTTCACTCTCCCAACTCACTTACATGGGGGAACTTCAAATGCTCATAACTCCGGAACCCTAAGTCCTAGAGACTCAAGGGTGGTACCGCTGGACTCGGGGTGCAAACAAATGGGGGGGTAGGACAAGGTCCCATGTCTCTATCTTTCTCAGCTGAGGATTGGTCAAAACTGACTCTGTTTAAAACCCCAAATTTTCACTCTCCCAACTGACTTATATGGGGGAACTTCAAATGCTCATAACTCCAGAACCCTAAGTCCTAGAGACTCAAGGGTGGTACCGTTGGACTCGGGGTGCACACAAATGGGGGGGGGGGGGGGGGTAGGACAAGGTCCCATGTCTCTATCTTTCTCCGCTGAGGATCGGTCAAAGCTGACTCTGGTTAACACCCCAAATTTTCACTCTCCCAACTCACTTATATGGGGGAACTTCAAATGCTCATAACTCCAGAACCCTAAGTCCTAGAGACTCAAGGGTGGTACCGTTGGACTCGGGGTGCACACAAATGGGGGGGTAGGACAAGGTCCCATGTCTCTATCTTGCTCCGCTGAGGATCGGTCAAAACTGACCCTAGTCAAAACTCCAAGCCCTGTACACTCTTAACAACCGTGAACACCAACTTCAACTTGACAAAAAGTACCACAAAAAGGGTGTCCAAACCACTCCTAGGGCTCTGAAATGTGTTCCTAAACACTTTCTGGGGGAACACTTTGGGCCTTTCACACTTAGGCAGATTTTCACTCTCCCAACTCACTTATATGGGGGAACTTCAAATGCTCATAACTCCAGAACCCTAAGTCCTAGAGACTCAAGGGTGGTACCGTTGGACTCGGGGTGCACACAAATGGGGGCTAGGACAAGGTCCCATGTCTCTATCTTGCTCCGCTGAGGATCGGTCAAAACTGACCCTGGTTAAATCCCAAATTTTCACTCTCCCAACTCACTTATATGGGGGAACTTCAAATGCTCATAACTCCAGAACCCTAAGTCCTAGAGACTCAAGGGTGGTACCGTTGGACTCGGGGTGCACACAAATGGGGGGGTAGGACAAGGTCCCATGTCTCTATCTTGCTCCGCTGAGGATCGGTCAAAACTGACCCTGGTCAAAACTCCAAGCCCTGTACACTCTTAACAACCGTGAACACCAACTTCAACTTGACAAAAAGTACCACAAAAAGGGGGGCCCAAACCACTCCTAGGGCTCTGAAATGTGTTCCTAAACACTTTCTGGGGGAACACTTTGGGCCTTTCACACTTAGGCAGATTTTCACTCTCCCAACTCACTTATATGGGGGAACTTCAAATGCTCATAACTCCAGAACCCTAAGTCCTAGAGACTCAAGGGTGGTACCGTTGGACTCGGGGTGCACACAAATGGGGGGGTAGGACAAGGTCCCATGTCTCTATCTTTCTCAGCTGAGGATTGGTCAAAACTGACTCTGTTTAAAACCCCAAATTTTCACTCTCCCAACTGACTTATATGGGGGAACTTCAAATGCTCATAACTCCAGAACCCTAAGTCGTAGAGACTCAAGGGTGGTACCGTTGGACTCGGGGTGCACACAAATGGGGGGGTAGGACAAGGTCCCATGTCTCTATCTTGCTCCGCTGAGGATCGGTCAAAACTGACCCTGGTCAAAACTCCAAGCCCTGTACACTCTTAACAACCGTGAACACAAACTTCAACTTGACAAAAAGTACCACAAAAAAGGGGGGTCCAAACCACTCCTAGGGCTCTGAAATGTGTTCCTAAACACTTTCTGGGGGAACACTTTTGGCCTTTCACACTTAGGCAGATTTTCACTCTCCCAACTGACTTATATGGGGGAACTTCAAATGCTCATAACTCCAGAACCCTAAGTCCTAGAGACTCAAGGGTGGTACCGTTGGACTCGGGGTGCACACAAATAGGGGGGTAGGACAAGGTCCCATGTCTCTATCTTTCTCCGCTGAGGATCGGTCAAAACTGACCCTGGTTAAAACCCCAAATTTTCACTCTCCCAACTGACTTATATGGGGGAACTTCAAATGCTCATAACTCCAGAACCCTAAGTCCTAGAGACTCAAGGGTGGTACCGTTGGACTCGGGGTGCACACAAATGGGGGGGTAGGACAAGGTCCCATGTTTCTATCTTTCTCAACTGAGGATTGGTCAAAACTGACTCTGTTTAAAACCCCAAATTTTCACTCTCCCAACTCACTTATATGGGGGAACTTCAAATGCTCATAACTCCAGAACCCTAAGTCCTAGAGACTCAAGGGTGGTACCGTTGGACTCGGGGTGCACACAAATGGGGGGGTAGGACAAGGTCCCATGTCTCTATCTTTCTCAGCTGAGGATCGGTCAAAACTGACTCTGGTTAAAACCCCAAATTTTCACTCTCCCAACTGACTTATATGGGGGAACTTCAAATGCTCATAACTCCAGAACCCTAAGTCCTAGAGACTCAAGGGTGGTACCGTTGGACTCGGGGTGCACACAAATGGGGGGGTAGGACAAGGTCCCATGTCTCTATCTTGCTCCGCTGAGGATCGGTCAAAACTGACCCTGGTCAAAACTCCAAGCCCTGTACATTCTTAACAACCGTGAACACAAACTTCAACTTGACAAAAAGTACCACAAAAAGGGGGGTCCAAACCACTCCTAGGGCTCTGAAATGTGTTCCTAAACACTTTCTGGGGGAACACTTTTGGCCTTTCACACTTAGGCAGATTTGCACTCTCCCAACTGACTTATATGGGGGAACTTCAAATGCTCATAACTCCAGAACCCTAAGTCCTAGAGACTCAAGGGTGGTACCGTTGGACTCGGGGTGCACACAAATGGGGGCTAGGACAAGGTCCCATGTCTCTATCTTGCTCCGCTGAGGATCGGTCAAAACTGACCCTGGTTAAATCCCAAATTTTCACTCTCCCAACTCACTTATATGGGGGAACTTCAAATGCTCATAACTCCAGAACCCTAAGTCCTAGAGACTCAAGGGTGGTACCGTTGGACTCGGGGTGCACACAAATGGGGGGGTAGGACAAGGTCCCATGTCTCTATCTTGCTCCGCTGAGGATCGGTCAAAACTGACCCTGGTCAAAACTCCAAGCCCTGTACACTCTTAACAACCGTGAACACCAACTTCAACTTGACAAAAAGTACCACAAAAAGGGGGGCCCAAACCACTCCTAGGGCTCTGAAATGTGTTCCTAAACACTTTCTGGGGGAACACTTTGGGCCTTTCACACTTAGGCAGATTTTCACTCTCCCAACTCACTTATATGGGGGAACTTCAAATGCTCATAACTCCAGAACCCTAAGTCCTAGAGACTCAAGGGTGGTACCGTTGGACTCGGGGTGCACACAAATGGGGGGGTAGGACAAGGTCCCATGTCTCTATCTTTCTCAGCTGAGGATTGGTCAAAACTGACTCTGTTTAAAACCCCAAATTTTCACTCTCCCAACTGACTTATATGGGGGAACTTCAAATGCTCATAACTCCAGAACCCTAAGTCCTAGAGACTCAAGGGTGGTACCGTTGGACTCGGGGTGCACACAAATGGGGGGGTAGGACAAGGTCCCATGTCTCTATCTTGCTCCGCTGAGGATCGGTCAAAACTGACCCTGGTCAAAACTCCAAGCCCTGTACACTCTTAACAACCGTGAACACAAACTTCAACTTGACAAAAAGTACCACAAAAAAGGGGGGTCCAAACCACTCCTAGGGCTCTGAAATGTGTTCCTAAACACTTTCTGGGGGAACACTTTTGGCCTTTCACACTTAGGCAGATTTTCACTCTCCCAACTGACTTATATGGGGGAACTTCAAATGCTCATAACTCCAGAACCCTAAGTCCTAGAGACTCAAGGGTGGTACCGTTGGACTCGGGGTGCACACAAATGGGGGGGTAGGACAAGGTCCCATGTCTCTATCTTTCTCCGCTGAGGATCGGTCAAAACTGACCCTGGTTAAAACCCCAAATTTTCACTCTCCCAACTGACTTATATGGGGGAACTTCAAATGCTCATAACTCCAGAACCCTAAGTCCTAGAGACTCAAGGGTGGTACCGTTGGACTCGGGGTGCACACAAATGGGGGGGTAGGACAAGGTCCCATGTCTCTATCTTTCTCAGCTGAGGATTGGTCAAAACTGACTCTGTTTAAAACCCCAAATTTTCACTCTCCCAACTCACTTATATGGGGGAACTTCAAATGCTCATAACTCCAGAACCCTAAGTCCTAGAGACTCAAGGGTGGTACCGTTGGACTCGGGGTGCACACAAATGGGGGGGTAGGACAAGGTCCCATGTCTCTATCTTTCTCCGCTGAGGATCAGTCAAAACTGACCCTGGTTAAATCCCAAATTTTCACTCTCCCAACTGACTTATATGGGGGAACTTCAAATGCTCATAACTCCAGAACCCTAAGTCCTAGAGACTCAAGGGTGGTACCGTTGGACTCGGGGTGCACACAAATGGGGGGGTAGGACAAGGTCCCATGTCTGTATCTTGCTCCGCTGAGGATCGGTCAAAACTGACTCTGGTTAAAACCCCAAATTTTCACTCTCCCAACTGACTTATATGGGGGAACTTCAAATGCTCATAACTCCAGAACCCTAAGTCCTAGAGACTCAAGGGTGGTACCGTTGGACTCGGGGTGCACACAAATGGGGGGGTAGGACAAGGTCCCATGTCTCTATCTTTCTCAGCTGAGGATTGGTCAAAACTGACTCTGTTTAAAACCCCAAATTTTCACTCTCCCAACTGACTTATATGGGGGAACTTCAAATGCTCATAACTCCAGAACCCTAAGTCGTAGAGACTCAAGGGTGGTACCGTTGGACTCGGGGTGCACACAAATGGGGGGGTAGGACAAGGTCCCATGTCTCTATCTTGCTCCGCTGAGGATCGGTCAAAACTGACCCTGGTCAAAACTCCAAGCCCTGTACACTCTTAACAACCGTGAACACAAACTTCAACTTGACAAAAAGTACCACAAAAAAGGGGGGTCCAAACCACTCCTAGGGCTCTGAAATGTGTTCCTAAACACTTTCTGGGGGAACACTTTTGGCCTTTCACACTTAGGCAGATTTTCACTCTCCCAACTCACTTATATGGGGGAACTTCAAATGCTCATAACTCCAGAACACTAAGTCCTAGAGACTCAAGGGTGGTACCGTTGGACTCGGGGTGCACACAAATGGGGGGGTAGGACAAGGTCCCATGTCTCTATCTTTCTCCGCTGAGGATCGGTCAAAACTGACCCTGGTTAAAACCCCAAATTTTCACTCTCCCAACTGACTTATATGGGGGAACTTCAAATGCTCATAACTCCAGAACCCTAAGTCCTAGAGACTCAAGGGTGGTACCGTTGGACTCGGGGTGCACACAAATGGGGGGGTAGGACAAGGTCCCATGTCTCTATCTTTCTCAGCTGAGGATTGGTCAAAACTGACTCTGTTTAAAACCCCAAATTTTCACTCTCCCAACTCACTTATATGGGGGAACTTCAAATGCTCATAACTCCAGAACCCTAAGTCCTAGAGACTCAAGGGTGGTACCGTTGGACTCGGGGTGCACACAAATGGGGGGGTAGGACAAGGTCCCATGTCTCTATCTTTCTCAGCTGAGGATCGGTCAAAACTGACTCTGGTTAAAACCCCAAATTTTCACTCTCCCAACTGACTTATATGGGGGAACTTCAAATGCTCATAACTCCAGAACCCTAAGTCCTAGAGACTCAAGGGTGGTACCGTTGGACTCGGGGTGCACACAAATGGGGGGGTAGGACAAGGTCCCATGTCTCTATCTTGCTCCGCTGAGGATCGGTCAAAACTGACCCTGGTCAAAACTCCAAGCCCTGTACATTCTTAACAACCGTGAACACAAACTTCAACTTGACAAAAAGTACCACAAAAAGGGGGGTCCAAACCACTCCTAGGGCTCTGAAATGTGTTCCTAAACACTTTCTGGGGGAACACTTTTGGCCTTTCACACTTAGGCAGATTTGCACTCTCCCAACTGACTTATATGGGGGAACTTCAAATGCTCATAACTCCAGAACCCTAAGTCCTAGAGACTCAAGGGTGGTACCGTTGGACTCGGGGTGCACACAAATGGGGGGGTAGGACAAGGTCCCATGTCTCTATCTTGCTCCGCTGAGGATCAGTCAAAACTGACTCTGGTTAAAACCCCAAATTTTCACTCTCCCAACTGACTTATATGGGGGAACTTCAAATGCTCATAACTCCAGAACCCTAAGTCCTAGAGACTCAAGGGTGGTACTGTTGGACTCGGGGTGCACACAAATGGGGGGGTAGGACAAGGTCCCATGTCTCTATCTTTCTCAGCTGAGGATCGGTCAAAACTGACTCTGGTTAAAACCCCAAATTTTCACTCTCCCAACTCACTTATATGGGGGAACTTCAAATGCTCATAACTCCAGAACCCTAAGTCCTAGAGACTCAAGGGTGGTACCGTTGGACTCGGGGTGCACACAAATGGGGGGGTAGGACAAGGTCCCATGTCTCTATCTTGCTCCGCTGAGGATCGGTCAAAACTGACCCTGGTCAAAACTCCAAGCCCTGTACACTCTTAACAACCGTGAACACCAACTTCAACTTGACAAAAAGTACCACAAAAAGGGGGGTCCAAACCACTCCTAGGGCTCTGAAATGTGTTCCTAAACACTTTCTGGGGGAACACTTTGGGCCTTTCACACTTAGGCAGATTTTCACTCTCCCAACTGACTTATATGGGGGAACTTCAAATGCTCATAACTCCAGAACCCTAAGTCCTAGAGACTCAAGGGTGGTACCGTTGGACTCGGGGTGCACACAAATGGGGGGGTAGGACAAGGTCCCATGTCTCTATCTTTCTCAGCTGAGGATCGGTCAAAACTGACTCTGGTTAAAACCCCAAATTTTCACTCTCCCAACTGACTTATATGGGGGAACTTCAAATGCTCATAACTCCAGAACCCTAAGTCCTAGAGACTCAAGGGTGGTACCGTTGGACTCGGGGTACACACAAATGGGGGGGTAGGACAAGGTCCCATGTCTCTATCTTTCTCCGTTGAGGATCGGTCAAAACTGACTCTGGTTAAAACCCCAAATTTTCACTCTCCCAACTGACTTATATGGGGGAACTTCAAATGCTCATAACTTCAGAACCCTAAGTCCTAGAGACTCAAGGGTGGTACCGTTGGACTCGGGGTGCACACAAATGGGGGGGTAGGACAAGGTCCCATGTCTCTATCTTGCTCCGCTGAGGATCGGTCAAAACTGACCCTGGTCAAAACTCCAAGCCCTGTACATTCTTAACAACCGTGAACACAAACTTCAACTTGACAAAAAGTACCACAAAAAGGGGGGTCCAAACCACTCCTAGGGCTCTGAAATGTGTTCCTAAACACTTTCTGGGGGAACACTTTTGGCCTTTCACACTTAGGCAGATTTGCACTCTCCCAACTGACTTATATGGGGGAACTTCAAATGCTCATAACTCCAGAACCCTAAGTCCTAGAGACTCAAGGGTGGTACCGTTGGACTCGGGGTGCACACAAATGGGGGGGTAGGACAAGGTCCCATGTCTCTATCTTTCTCCGCTGAGGATCGGTCAAAACTGACCCTGGTTAAAACCCCAAATTTTCACTCTCCCAACTGACTTATATGGGGGAACTTCAAATGCTCATAACTCCAGAACCCTAAGTCCTAGAGACTCAAGGGTGGTACCGTTGGACTCGGGGTGCACACAAATGGGGGGGTAGGACAAGGTCCCATGTCTCTATCTTTCTCAGCTGAGGATTGGTCAAAACTGACTCTGTTTAAAACCCCAAATTTTCACTCTCCCAACTCACTTATATGGGGGAACTTCAAATGCTCATAACTCCAGAACCCTAAGTCCTAGAGACTCAAGGGTGGTACCGTTGGACTCGGGGTGCACACAAATGGGGGGGTAGGACAAGGTCCCATGTCTCTATCTTTCTCCACTGAGGATCAGTCAAAACTGACCCTGGTTAAATCCCAAATTTTCACTCTCCCAACTCACTTATATGGGGGAACTTCAAATGCTCATAACTCCAGAACCCTAAGTCCTAGAGACTCAAGGGTGGTACCGTTGGACTCGGGGTGCACACAAATGGGGGGGTAGGACAAGGTCCCATGTCTGTATCTTGCTCCGCTGAGGATTGGTCAAAACTGACCCTGGTTAAATCCCAAATTTTCACTCTCCCAACTCACTTACATGGGGGAACTTCAAACGCTCATAACTCCAGAACCCTAAGTCCTAGAGACTCAAGGGTGGTACCGTTGGACTCGGGGTGCACACAAATGGGGGGGTAGGACAAGGTCCCATGTCTCTATCTTTCTCAGCTGAGGATCGGTCAAAACTGACTCTGGTTAAAACCCCAAATTTTCACTCTCCCAACTGACTTATATGGGGGAACTTCAAATGCTCATAACTCCAGAACCCTAAGTCCTAGAGACTCAAGGGTGGTACCGTTGGACTCGGGGTGCACACAAATGGGGGGGTAGGACAAGGTCCCATGTCTCTATCTTTCTCAGCTGAGGATTGGTCAAAACTGACTCTGTTTAAAACCCCAAATTTTCACTCTCCCAACTGACTTATATGGGGGAACTTCAAATGCTCATAACTCCAGAACCCTAAGTCGTAGAGACTCAAGGGTGGTACCGTTGGACTCGGGGTGCACACAAATGGGGGGGTAGGACAAGGTCCCATGTCTCTATCTTGCTCCGCTGAGGATCGGTCAAAACTGACCCTGGTCAAAACTCCAAGCCCTGTACACTCTTAACAACCGTGAACACAAACTTCAACTTGACAAAAAGTACCACAAAAAAGGGGGGTCCAAACCACTCCTAGGGCTCTGAAATGTGTTCCTAAACACTTTCTGGGGGAACACTTTTGGCCTTTCACACTTAGGCAGATTTTCACTCTCCCAACTGACTTATATGGGGGAACTTCAAATGCTCATAACTCCAGAACCCTAAGTCCTAGAGACTCAAGGGTGGTACCGTTGGACTCGGGGTGCACACAAATGGGGGGGTAGGACAAGGTCCCATGTCTCTATCTTGCTCCGCTGAGGATCAGTCAAAACTGACTCTGGTTAAAACCCCAAATTTTCACTCTCCCAACTGACTTATATGGGGGAACTTCAAATGCTCATAACTCCAGAACCCTAAGTCCTAGAGACTCAAGGGTGGTACCGTTGGACTCGGGGTGCACACAAATGGGGGGGTAGGACAAGGTCCCATGTCTCTATCTTGCTCCGCTGAGGATCGGTCAAAACTGACTCTGGTTAAATCCCAAATTTTCACTCTCCCAACTGACTTATATGGGGGAACTTCAAATGCTCATAACTCCGGAACCCTAAGTCCTAGAGACTCAAGGGTGGTACCGTTGGACTCGGGGTGCACTCAAATGGGGGGTTAGGACAAGGTCCCATGTCTCTATCTTGCTCCGCTGAGGATCGGTCAAAACTGACCCTAGTCAAAACTCCAAGCCCTGTACACTCTTAACAACCGTGAACACCAACTTCAACTTGACAAAAAGTACCACAAAAAGGGGGGCCCAAACCACTCCTAGGGCTCTGAAATGTGTTCCTAAACACTTTCTGGGGGAACACTTTGGGCCTTTCACACTTAGGCAGATTTTCACTCTCCCAACTCACTTATATGGGGGAACTTCAAATGCTCATAACTCCAGAACCCTAAGTCCTAGAGACTCAAGGGTGGTACCGTTGGACTCGGGGTGCACACAAATGGGGGGGTAGGACAAGGTCCCATGTCTCTATCTTTCTCAGCTGAGGATTGGTCAAAACTGACTCTGTTTAAAACCCCAAATTTTCACTCTCCCAACTGACTTATATGGGGGAACTTCAAATGCTCATAACTCCAGAACCCTAAGTCCTAGAGACTCAAGGGTGGTACCGTTGGACTCGGGGTGCACACAAATGGGGGGGTAGGACAAGGTCCCATGTCTCTATCTTGCTCCGCTGAGGATCGGTCAAAACTGACCCTGGTCAAAACTCCAAGCCCTGTACACTCTTAACAACCGTGAACACAAACTTCAACTTGACAAAAAGTACCACAAAAAAGGGGGGTCCAAACCACTCCTAGGGCTCTGAAATGTGTTCCTAAACACTTTCTGGGGGAACACTTTTGGCCTTTCACACTTAGGCAGATTTTCACTCTCCCAACTGACTTATATGGGGGAACTTCAAATGCTCATAACTCCAGAACCCTAAGTCCTAGAGACTCAAGGGTGGTACCGTTGGACTCGGGGTGCACACAAATGGGGGGGTAGGACAAGGTCCCATGTCTCTATCTTTCTCCGCTGAGGATCGGTCAAAACTGACCCTGGTTAAAACCCCAAATTTTCACTCTCCCAACTGACTTATATGGGGGAACTTCAAATGCTCATAACTCCAGAACCCTAAGTCCTAGAGACTCAAGGGTGGTACCGTTGGACTCGGGGTGCACACAAATGGGGGGGTAGGACAAGGTCCCATGTCTCTATCTTTCTCAGCTGAGGATTGGTCAAAACTGACTCTGTTTAAAACCCCAAATTTTCACTCTCCCAACTGACTTATATGGGGGAACTTCAAATGCTCATAACTCCAGAACCCTAAGTCCTAGAGACTCAAGGGTGGTACCGTTGGACTCGGGGTGCACACAAATGGGGGGGTAGGACAAGGTCCCATGTCTCTATCTTTCTCAGCTGAGGATCGGTCAAAACTGACTCTGGTTAAAACCCCAAATTTTCACTCTCCCAACTGACTTATATGGGGGAACTTCAAATGCTCATAACTCCAGAACCCTAAGTCCTAGAGACTCAAGGGTGGTACCGTTGGACTCGGGGTGCACACAAATGGGGGGGTAGGACAAGGTCCCATGTCTCTATCTTGCTCCGCTGAGGATCGGTCAAAACTGACCCTGGTCAAAACTCCAAGCCCTGTACATTCTTAACAATCGTGAACACAAACTTCAACTTGACAAAAAGTACCACAAAAAGGGGGGTCCAAACCACTCCTAGGGCTCTGAAATGTGTTCCTAAACACTTTCTGGGGGAACACTTTTGGCCTTTCACACTTAGGCAGATTTGCACTCTCCCAACTCACTTATATGGGGGAACTTCAAATGCTCATAACTCCAGAACCCTAAGTCCTAGAGACTCAAGGGTGGTACCGTTGGACTCGGGGTGCACACAAATGGGGGGGTAGGACAAGGTCCCATGTCTCTATCTTTCTCAGCTGAGGATTGGTCAAAACTGACTCTGTTTAAAACCCCAAATTTTCACTCTCCCAACTGACTTATATGGGGGAACTTCAAATGCTCATAACTCCAGAACCCTAAGTCCTAGAGACTCAAGGGTGGTACCGTTGGACTCGGGGTGCACACAAATGGGGGGGTAGGACAAGGTCCCATGTCTCTATCTTGCTCCGCTGAGGATCGGTCAAAACTGACCCTGGTCAAAACTCCAAGCCCTGTACACTCTTAACAACCGTGAACACAAACTTCAACTTGACAAAAAGTACCACAAAAAAGGGGGGTCCAAACCACTCCTAGGGCTCTGAAATGTGTTCCTAAACACTTTCTGGGGGAACACTTTTGGCCTTTCACACTTAGGCAGATTTTCACTCTCCCAACTGACTTATATGGGGGAACTTCAAATGCTCATAACTCCAGAACCCTAAGTCCTAGAGACTCAAGGGTGGTACCGTTGGACTCGGGGTGCACACAAATGGGGGGGTAGGACAAGGTCCCATGTCTCTATCTTTCTCCGCTGAGGATCGGTCAAAACTGACCCTGGTTAAAACCCCAAATTTTCACTCTCCCAACTGACTTATATGGGGGAACTTCAAATGCTCATAACTCCAGAACCCTAAGTCCTAGAGACTCAAGGGTGGTACCGTTGGACTCGGGGTGCACACAAATGGGGGGGTAGGACAAGGTCCCATGTCTCTATCTTTCTCAGCTGAGGATTGGTCAAAACTGACTCTGTTTAAAACCCCAAATTTTCACTCTCCCAACTGACTTATATGGGGGAACTTCAAATGCTCATAACTCCAGAACCCTAAGTCCTAGAGACTCAAGGGTGGTACCGTTGGACTCGGGGTGCACACAAATGGGGGGGTAGGACAAGGTCCCATGTCTCTATCTTTCTCAGCTGAGGATCGGTCAAAACTGACTCTGGTTAAAACCCCAAATTTTCACTCTCCCAACTGACTTATATGGGGGAACTTCAAATGCTCATAACTCCAGAACCCTAAGTCCTAGAGACTCAAGGGTGGTACCGTTGGACTCGGGGTGCACACAAATGGGGGGGTAGGACAAGGTCCCATGTCTCTATCTTGCTCCGCTGAGGATCGGTCAAAACTGACCCTGGTCAAAACTCCAAGCCCTGTACATTCTTAACAACCGTGAACACAAACTTCAACTTGACAAAAAGTACCACAAAAAGGGGGGTCCAAACCACTCCTAGGGCTCTGAAATGTGTTCCTAAACACTTTCTGGGGGAACACTTTTGGCCTTTCACACTTAGGCAGATTTGCACTCTCCCAACTCACTTATATGGGGGAACTTCAAATGCTCATAACTCCAGAACCCTAAGTCCTAGAGACTCAAGGGTGGTACCGTTGGACTCGGGGTGCACACAAATGGGGGGGTAGGACAAGGTCCCATGTCTCTATCTTTCTCAGCTGAGGATTGGTCAAAACTGACTCTGTTTAAAACCCCAAATTTTCACTCTCCCAACTGACTTATATGGGGGAACTTCAAATGCTCATAACTCCAGAACCCTAAGTCCTAGAGACTCAAGGGTGGTACCGTTGGACTCGGGGTGCACACAAATGGGGGGGTAGGACAAGGTCCCATGTCTCTATCTTGCTCCGCTGAGGATCGGTCAAAACTGACCCTGGTCAAAACTCCAAGCCCTGTACACTCTTAACAACCGTGAACACAAACTTCAACTTGACAAAAAGTACCACAAAAAAGGGGGGTCCAAACCACTCCTAGGGCTCTGAAATGTGTTCCTAAACACTTTCTGGGGGAACACTTTTGGCCTTTCACACTTAGGCAGATTTTCACTCTCCCAACTGACTTATATGGGGGAACTTCAAATGCTCATAACTCCAGAACCCTAAGTCCTAGAGACTCAAGGGTGGTACCGTTGGACTCGGGGTGCACACAAATGGGGGGGTAGGACAAGGTCCCATGTCTCTATCTTTCTCAGCTGAGGATTGGTCAAAACTGACTCTGTTTAAAACCCCAAATTTTCACTCTCCCAACTCACTTATATGGGGGAACTTCAAATGCTCATAACTCCAGAACCCTAAGTCCTAGAGACTCAAGGGTGGTACCGTTGGACTCGGGGTGCACACAAATGGGGGGGTAGGACAAGGTCCCATGTCTCTATCTTTCTCCGCTGAGGATCAGTCAAAACTGACCCTGGTTAAATCCCAAATTTTAAATCTCCCAACTCACTTATATGGGGGAACTTCAAATGCTCATAACTTCAGAACCCTAAGTCCTAGAGACTCAAGGGTGGTACCGTTGGACTCGGGGTGCACACAAATGGGGGGGTAGGACAAGGTCCCATGTCTCTATCTTGCTCCGCTGAGGATCGGTCAAAACTGACCCTGGTCAAAACTCCAAGCCCTGTACATTCTTAACAACCGTGAACACAAACTTCAACTTGACAAAAAGTACCACAAAAAGGGGGGTCCAAACCACTCCTAGGGCTCTGAAATGTGTTCCTAAACACTTTCTGGGGGAACACTTTTGGCCTTTCACACTTAGGCAGATTTTCACTCTCCCAACTCACTTATATGGGGGAACTTCAAATGCTCATAACTCCAGAACCCTAAGTCCTAGAGACTCAAGGGTGGTACCGTTGGACTCGGGGTGCACACAAATGGGGGGGTAGGACAAGGTCCCATGTCTCTATCTTTCTCCGCTGAGGATCGGTCAAAACTGACCCTGGTTAAAACCCCAAATTTTCACTCTCCCAACTGACTTATATGGGGGAACTTCAAATGCTCATAACTCCAGAACCCTAAGTCCTAGAGACTCAAGGGTGGTACCGTTGGACTCGGGGTGCACACAAATGGGGGGGTAGGACAAGGTCCCATGTCTCTATCTTGCTCCGCTGAGGATCGGTCAAAACTGACCCTGGTCAAAACTCCAAGCCCTGTACACTCTTAACAACCGTGAACACCAACTTCAACTTGACAAAAAGTACCACAAAAAGGGGGGTCCAAACCACTCCTAGGGCTCTGAAATGTGTTCCTAAACACTTTCTGGGGGAACACTTTGGGCCTTTCACACTTAGGCAGATTTTCACTCTCCCAACTGACTTATATGGGGGAACTTCAAATGCTCATAACTCCAGAACCCTAAGTCCTAGAGACTCAAGGGTGGTACCGTTGGACTCGGGGTGCACACAAATGGGGGGGTAGGACAAGGTCCCATGTCTCTATCTTGCTCCGCTGAGGATCGGTCAAAACTGACTCTGGTTAAAACCCCAAATTTTCACTCTCCCAACTGACTTATATGGGGGAACTTCAAATGCTCATAACTCCAGAACCCTAAGTCCTAGAGACTCAAGGGTGGTACCGTTGGACTCGGGGTGCACACAAATGGGGGGGTAGGACAAGGTCCCATGTCTCTATCTTTCTCCGCTGAGGATCGGTCAAAGCTGACTCTGGTTAACACCCCAAATTTTCACTCTCCCAACTCACTTATATGGGGGAACTTCAAATGCTCATAACTCCAGAACCCTAAGTCCTAGAGACTCAAGGGTGGTACCGTTGGACTCGGGGTGCACACAAATGGGGGGGTAGGACAAGGTCCCATGTCTCTATCTTGCTCCGCTGAGGATCGGTCAAAACTGACCCTGATTAAATCCCAAATTTTCACTCTCCCAACTCACTTATATGGGGGAACTTCAAATGCTCATAACTCCGGAACCCTAAGTCCTAGAGACTCAAGGGTGGTACCGTTGGACTCGGGGTGCACACAAATGGCGGGGTAGGACAAGGTCCAATGTCTCTATCTTGCTCCGCTGATGATCGGTCAAAACTGACCCTGGTCAAAACTCCAAGCCCTGTACACTCTTAACAACCGTGAACACCAACTTCAACTTGACAAAAAGTACCACAAAAAGGGGGGTCCAAACCACTCCTAGGGCTCTGAAATGTGTTCCTAAACACTTTCTGGGGGAACACTTTGGGCCTTTCACACTTAGGCAGATTTTCACTCTCCCAACTGACTTATATGGGGGAACTTCAAATGCTCATAACTCCAGAACCCTAAGTCCTAGAGACTCAAGGGTGGTACCGTTGGACTCGGGGTGCACACAAATGGGGGGGTAGGACAAGGTCCCATGTCTCTATCTTTCTCAGCTGAGGATTGGTCAAAACTGACTCTGTTTAAAACCCCAAATTTTCACTCTCCCAACTGACTTATATGGGGGAACTTCAAATGCTCCTAACTCCAGAACCCTAAGTCCTAGAGACTCAAGGGTGGTACCGTTGGACTCGGGGTGCACACAAATGGGGGGGGTAGGACAAGGTCCCATGTCTCTATCTTGCTCCGCTGAGGATCGGTCAAAACTGACTCTGGTTAAAACCCCAAATTTTCACTCTCCCAACTGACTTATATGGGGGAACTTCAAATGCTCATAACTCCAGAACCCTAAGTCCTAGAGACTCAAGGGTGGTACCGTTGGACTCGGGGTGCACACAAATGGGGGGGTAGGACAAGGTCCCATGTCTCTATCTTTCTCCGCTGAGGATCGGTCAAAGCTGACTCTGGTTAACACCCCAAATTTTCACTCTCCCAACTCACTTATATGGGGGAACTTCAAATGCTCATAACTCCAGAACCCTAAGTCCTAGAGACTCAAGGGTGGTACCGTTGGACTCGGGGTGCACACAAATGGGGGGGTAGGACAAGGTCCCATGTCTCTATCTTTCTCCGTTGAGGATCGGTCAAAACTGACTCTGGTTAAAACCCCAAATTTTCACTCTCCCAACTGACTTATATGGGGGAACTTCAAATGCTCATAACTTCAGAACCCTAAGTTCTAGAGACTCAAGGGTGGTACCGTTGGACTCGGGGTGCACACAAATGGGGGGGTAGGACAAGGTCCCATGTCTCTATCTTGCTCCGCTGAGGATCGGTCAAAGCTGACCCTGGTTAAAACACCAAGACATGTACACTCTCAACAACCCTAAACACCAACTTCAGCTTGACAAAAAGTACCACAAAAAGAGGGGTCCAAACCACTCCTAGGGCTCTGAAATGTGTTCCTAAACACTTTCTGGGGGAACACTTTTGGCCTTTCACACTTAGGCAGATTTTCACTCTCCCAACTCACTTATATGGGGGAACTTCAAATGCTCATAACTCCAGAACCCTAAGTCCTAGAGACTCAAGGGTGGTACCGTTGGACTCGGGGTGCACACAAATGGGGGGGGTAGGACAAGGTCCCATGTCTCTATTTTTCTCCGCTGAGGATCGGTCAAAGCTGACCCTGGTTAAAACACCAAGCCATGTACACTCACTACAACCCTAAACACCAACTTCAGCTTGACAAAAAGTACCACAAAAAGAGGGGTCCAAACCACTCCTAAGGCTCTGAAACGTGCTCCTAAACACTTTCTGGAGGAACACTTTTGGCCTCTCACCCTTGGGCAAATTTTCACTCTCCCAACTCACTTATATGGGGGATATTCAAATGCTCATAACTCCGGAACCCTAAGTCCTAGAGACTCAAGGGTGGTACCGTTGGACTCGGGGTACACACAAATGGGGGGGTAGGACAAGGTCCCATGTCTCTATCTTTCTCCCCTGAGGATCGATCAAAGCTGACCCTGGTTAAAACACCAAGCCATGTACACGCTCAACAACCCTAAACACCAACTTCAGCTTGAAAAAAAGTACCACAAAAAGAGGGGTCCAAACCACTCCAAAGGCTCTGAAACGTGCTCCTAAACACTTTCTGGAGGAACACTTTTGGCCTCTCACCCTTAGGCAAATTTTCACTCTCCCAACTCACTTATATGGGGGATCTTCAAATGCTCATAACTCTGGAACCCTAAGTCCTAGAGACTCAAGGGTGGTACCGTTGGACTCGGGGTGCACACAAATGGGGGGGTAGGACAAGGTCCCATGTCTCTATCTTGCTCCGCTGAGGATCGGTCAAAGCTGACCCTGGTTAAAACACCAAGACATGTACACTCTCAACAACCCTAAACACCAACTTCAGCTTGACAAAAAGTACCACAAAAAGAGGGGTCCAAACCACTCCTAGGGCTCTGAAATGTGTTCCTAAACACTTTCTGGGGGAACACTTTTGGCCTTTCACACTTAGGCAGATTTTCACTCTCCCAACTCACTTATATGGGGGAACTTCAAATGCTCATAACTCCAGAACCCTAAGTCCTAGAGACTCAAGGGTGGTACCGTTGGACTCGGGGTGCACACAAATGGGGGGGTGGGGGGGGGGGGGGGGGGGGAGGACAAGGTCCCATGACTCTATTTTTCTCTCCTGAGGACCGGTCAAAGCTGACCCTGGTTAAAAAACCAAGCCATGTACACAACAACCCTAAACACCAACTTCAGCTTGACAAAAAGTACCACAAAAAGAGGGGTCCAAACCACTCCTAAGGCTCTGAAACGTGCTCCTAAACACTTTCTGGAGGAACACTTTTGGCTTCTCACCCTTAGGCAAATTTTCACTCTCCCAACTCACTTATATGGGGGATATTCAAATGCTCATAACTCTGGAACCCTAAGTCCTAGAGACTCAAGGGTGGTACCGTTGGACTCGGGGTGCACACAAATGGGGGGGTAGGACAAGGTCCCATGTCTCTATCTTTCTCCGCTGAGGATCGGTCAAAACTGACTCTGGTTAACACCCTAAATTTTCACTCTCCCAACTCACTTATATGGGGGAACTTCAAATGCTCATAACTCCAGAACCCTAAGTCCTAGAGACTCAAGGGTGGTACCGTTGGACTCGGGGTGCACACAAATGGGAGGGTAGGACAAGGTACCATGTCTCTATCTTTCTCAGCTGAGGATCGGTCAAAACTGACTCTGTTTAAAACCCCAAATTTTCACTCTACCAACTCACTTATATGGGGGAACTTCAAATGCTCATAACTCCAGAACCCTAAGTCCTAGAGACTCAAGGGTGGTACCGTTGGACTCGGGGTGCACACAAATGGGGGGGTAGGACAAGGTCCCATGTCTCTATCTTGCTCTGCTGAGTATCGGTCAAAACTGACCCTGGTCAAAACTCCAAGCCCTGTACACTCTTAACAACCGTGAACACCAACTTCAACTTGACAAAAAGTACCACAAAAAGGGGGGTCCAAACCACTCCTAGGGCTCTGAAATGTGTTCCTAAACACTTTCTGGGGGAACACTTTGGGCCTTTCACACTTAGGCAGATTTTCACTCTCCCAACTGACTTATATGGGGGAACTTCAAATACTCATAACTCCAGAACCCTAAGTCCTAGAGACTCAAGGGTGGTACCGTTGGACTCGGGGTGCACACAAATGGGGGGGTAGGACAAGGTACCATGTCTCTATCTTTCTCAGCTGAGGATCGGTCAAAACTGACTCTGTTTAAAACCCCAAATTTTCACTCTACCAACTCACTTATATGGGGGAACTTCAAATGCTCATAACTCCAGAACCCTAAGTCCTAGAGACTCAAGGGTGGTACCGTTGGACTCGGGGTGCACACAAATGGGGGGGGGGGGGGGGGTAGGACAAGGTCCCATGTATCTATCTTTCTCCCCTGAGGATCGGTCAAAGCTGACCCTGGTTAAAAAACCAAGCCATGTACACTCTCAACAACCCTAAACACCAACTTCAGCTTGACAAAAAGTACCACGAAAAGAGGGGTCCAAACCACTCCTAAGGCTCTGAAACGTGCTCCTAAACACTTTCTGGAGGAACACTTTTGGCCTCTCACCCTTAGGCAAATTTTCACTCTCCCAACTCACTTATATGGGGGATCTTCAAATGCTCATAACTCTGGAACCCTAAGTCCTAGAGACTCAAGGGTGGTACCGTTGGACTCGGGGTACACACAAATGGGGGGGTAGGACAAGGTCCCATGTATCTATCTTTCTCCGCTGAGGATCGGTCAAAGCTGACCCTGGTTAAAACACCAAGCCATGTACACTCACAACAACCCTAAACACCAACTTCAGCTTGACAAAAAGTACCACAAAAAGAGGGGTCCAAACCACTCCTAAGGCTCTGAAACGTGCTCCTAAACACTTTCTGGAGAAACACTTTTGGCCTCTCACCCTTAGGCAAATTTTCACTCTCCCAACTCACTTATATGGGGGATCTTCAAATGCTCATAACTCCGGAACCCTAAGTCCTAGAGACTCAAGGGTGGTACCGTTGGACTCGGGGTAAACACAAATGGGGGGGTAGGACAAGGTCCCATGTCTCTATCTTTCTCCCCTGAGGATCAGTAAAAACTGACCCTGGTTAAAACCCCAAATTTTCACTCTCCCAACTCACTTATATGGGGGATCTTCAAATGCTCATAACTCTGGAACCCTAAGTCCTAGAGACTCAAGGGTGGTACCGTTGGACTCGGGGTACACACAAATGGGGGGGGGGGGGGGGGGGGGTGGGACAAGGTCCCATGTATCTATCTTTCTCCCCTGAGGATCGGTCAAAGCTGACCCTGGTTAAAACACCAAGCCATGTACACTCACAACAACCCTAAACACCAACTTCAGCTTGACAAAAAGTACCACAAAAAGAGGAGTCCAAACCACTCCTAAGGCTCTGAAACGTGCTCCTAAACACTTTCTGGAGAAACACTTTTGGCCTCTCACCCTTAGGCAAATTTTCACTCTCCCAACTCACTTATATGGGGGATCTTCAAATGCTCATAACTCCGGAACCCTAAGTCCCAGAGACTCAAGGGTGGTACCGTTGGACTCGGGGTAAACACAAATGGGGGGGTAGGACAAGGTCCCATGTCTCTATCTTTCTCCCCTGAGGATCAGTAAAAACTGACCCTGGTTAAAACCCCAAATTTTCACTCTCCCAACTCACTTATATGGGGGATCTTCAAATGCTCATAACTCCGGAACCCTAAGTACTAGAGACTCAAGGGTGGTACCGTTGGACTCGGGGTACACACAAATGGGAGGGTAGGACAAGGTCCCATGTCTCTATCTTTCTCCCCTGAGGACCGGTCAAAGCGGACCCTGGTTAAAACCCCAAATTTTCACTCTCCCAACTCACTTATATGGGGGATCTTCAAATGCTCATAACTCCTGAACCCTAAGTCCTAGAGACTCAAGGGTGGTACCGTTGGACTCGGGGTACACACAAATGGGGGGGGGGGGGGGGTAGGACAAGGTCCCATGTCTCTATCTTTCTCCCCTGAGGATCGGTCAAAGCTGACCCTGGTTAAAACACCAAGCCATGTACACTCTCAACAACCCTAAACACCAACTTCAACTTGACAAAAAGTACCACAAAAAGAAAGGTCCAAACCACTCCTAAGGGTCTGAAACATGCTCCTAAACACTTTCTGGAGGAACACTTTTGGCCTCTCACCCTTAGGCAAATTTTCACTCTCCCAACTCACTTATATGGGGGATCTTCAAATGCTCATAACTCCGGAACCCTAAGTACTAGAGACTCAAGGGTGGTACCGTTGGACTCGGGGTACACACAAATGGGAGGGTAGGACAAGGTCCCATGTCTATATCTTTCTCCCCTGAGGACCGGTCAAAGCTGACCCTGGTTAAAACACCAAGCCATGTACACTCTGTTTAGGGCTCTGAAACGTGCTCCTAAACACTCTCACCCTTAGGCAAATTTTCACTCTCCCAACTCACTTATATGGGGGATCTTCAAATGCTCATAACTCTGGAACCCTAAGTCCTAGAGACTCAAGGGTGGTACCGTTGGACTCGGGGTAAACACAAATGGGGGGGTAGGACAAGGTCCCATGTCTCTATCTTTCTCCCCTGAGGATCAGTAAAAACTGACCCTGGTTAAAACCCCAAATTTTCACTCTCCCAACTCACTTATATGGGGGATCTTCAAATGCTCATAACTCTGGAACCCTAAGTCCTAGAGACTCAAGGGTGGTACCGTTGGACTCGGGGTACACACAAATGGGGGGGTAGCACAAGGTCCCATGTCTCTATTTTTCTCCCCTGAGGATCGGTCAAAGCTGACCCTGGTTAAAACACCAAGCCATGTACACTCTCAACAACCCTAAACACCAACTTCAGCTTGACAAAAAGTACCACAAAAAGAGGGGTCCAAACCACTCCTAAGGCTCTGAAACGTGCTCCTAAACACTTTCTAGAGGAACACTTTTGGCCTCTCACCCTTAGGCAAATTTTCACTCTCCCAACTCACTTATATGGGGGATCTTCAAATGCTCATAACTCTGGAACCCTAAGTCCTAGAGACTCAAGGGTGGTACCGTTGGACTCGGGGTACACACAAATGGGGGGGTAGGACAAGGTCCCATGTCTCTATCTTTCTCCCCTGAGGATCGGTCAAAGCTGACCCTGGTTAAAACACCAAGCCATGTACACTCTCAACAACCCTAAACAACAACTTCAGCTTGACAAAAAGTACCACAAAAAGAGGGGTCCAAACCACTCCTAAGGGTCTGAAACATGCTCCTAAACACTTTCTGGAGGAACACTTTTGGCCTCTCACCCTTAGGCAAATTTTCACTCTCCCAACTCACTTATATGGGGGATCTTCAAATGCTCATAACTCTGGAACCCTAAGTCCTAGAGACTCAAGGGTGGTACCGTTGGACTCGGGGTACACACAAATGGGAGGGTAGGACAAGGTCCCATGTCTCTATTTTTCTCCCCTGAGGATCGGTCAAAGTTGACCCTGGTTAAAACACCAAGCCATGTACACTCTCAACAACCGTAAACACCAACTTCAGCTTGACAAAAAGTACCACAAAAAGAGGGGTCCAAACCACTCCTAAGGCTCTGAAATATGCTCCTAAACACTTTCTGGAGGAACACTTTTGGCCTCTCACCCTTAGGCAAATTTTCACTCTCCCAACTCACTTATATGGGGGATCTTCAAATGCTCATAACTCCTGATCCCTAAGTCCTAGAGACTCAAGGGTGGTACCGTTGGACTCGGGGTACACACAATTGGGGGGGGTAGGACAAGGTCCCATGTCTCTATCTTTCTCCCCTGAGGATCGGTCAAAGCTGACCCTGGTTAAAACACCAAGCCATGTACACTCTCAACAACCCTAAACACCAACTTCAGCTTGAAAAAAAGTACCACAAAAAGAGGGGTCCAAACCACTCCTAAGGGTCTGAAACATACTCCTAAACACTTTCTGGAGGAACACTTTTGGCCTCTCACCCTTAGGCAAATTTTCACTCTCCCAACTCACTTATATGGGGGATCTTCAAATGCTCATAACTCCGGAACCCTAAGTCCTAAAGACTCAAGGGTGGTACCGTTGGACTCGGGGTACACACAAATGGGGGGTTAGGACAAGGTCCCATGTCTCTATCTTTCTCCCCTGAGGATCGGTCAAAGCTGACCCTGGTTAAAACACCAAGCCATGTACACTCTCAACAACCCTAAACACCAACTTCAGCTTGACAAAAAGTACCACAAAAAGAGGGGTCCAAACCACTCCTAAGGCTCTGAAACGTGCTCCTAAACACTTTCTGGAGGAACACTTTTGGCCTCTCACCATCGGCGGAGCCAGACAATTTTCATAGGGGTGGCCAGACTGACACCATTGCTTACACAGGGGTGGCTGATTTAATGGTGTTTCTTAGTCACTCACTGACTTATACAGGCAGTGACTGCCATGTAGTAACTGTTTTTTTTTCAATAGCAGTGACACGGTGAAACTGTTTCGACTTTCATACTGTTAAAAGCCTCAATTAGCAAACTTTGCCATATCTGTTTCAACCCCAGCATAGCCAAGTTATTCATAGCCTACATTAAGACAATAAACATTTCACACATAGTAAATCAAACTTACCTCCGACTTCTGGAAACGGAGAAAAGTCCACTCTTCTTCACTGGTAATGCAAGTAAACAGTGCATAGATAATGAGAGGGGAACCCCAGGTGAACTTCAATAATTACTTCTTCTCCTGCAATTCTGTTGGTAGTTGACATTCAGGTTAAATGCATTACTGCCACCATCTGTTCTGGTGGAGATCTACTCGTTAGAGGTGCACTGTTGAATTGCGTCCCTGTGGGAACACCGATGTACAGAGATGGTTTCGCCAAAAAAGCCGGTAAATCGGTGGTGGGAGGGTGGCCGAAGATCAATCTATGGTGGCCGTGGCCACCCCCTGGCTCCGCCCCTGCCTCTCACACTTAGGCAAATTTTAACTCTCCCAAGTCACTTATATGGGGGAACTTCAAATGCTCATAACTCCTGAACCCTAAGTCCTAGAGACTCAAGGGTGGTACCGTTGGACTCGGGGTACACACAAATGGGGGGGTAGGACAAGGTCCCATGTCTCTATCTTTCTCCCCTGAGGATCGGTCAAAGCTGACCCTGGTTAAAACACCAAGCCATGTACACTCTCAACAACCCTAAACTCCAACTTCAGCTTGACAAAAAGTACCACAAAAAGAGGGGTCCAAACCACTCCTAAGGCTCTGAAACGTGCTCCTAAACACTCTCACCCTTAGGCAAATTTTCACTCTCCCAACTCACTTATATGGGGGATCTTCAAATGCTCATAACTCTGGAACCCTAAGTCCTAGAGACTCAAGGGTGGTACCGTTGGACTCGGGGTACACACAAATGGGGGGGTAGGACAAGGTCCCATGTCTCTATCTTTCTCCCCTGAGGATCGGTCAAAGCTGACCCTGGTTAAAACACCAAGCCATGTACACTCTCAACAACCCTAAACACCAACTTCAGCTTGACAAAAAGTACCACAAAAAGAAAGGTCCAAACCACTCCTAAGGGTCTGAAACATGCTCCTAAACACTTTCTGGAGGAACACTTCTGGCCTCTCACCCTTAGACAAATTTTCACTCTCCCAACTCACTTATATGGGGGATCTTCAAATGCTCATAACTCTGGAACCCTAAGCCCTAGACACTCAAGGGTGGTACCGTTGGACTCGGGGTACACACAAATGGGGGGGTAGGACAAGGTCCCATGTCTCTATCTTTCTCCGCTGAGGATCGGTCAAAACTGACTCTGGTTAACACCCCAAATTTTCACTCTCCCAACTCACTTATATGGGGGAACTTCAAATGCTCATAACTCCAGAACCCTAAGTCCTAGAGACTCAAGGGTGATACCGTTGGACTCGGGGTGCACACAAATGGGGGGGTAGGACAAGGTCCCATGTCTCTATCTTGCTCCGCTGATGATCGGTCAAAACTGACCCTGGTCAAAACTCCAAGCCCTGTACACTCTTAACAACCGTGAACACCAACTTCAACTTGACAAAAAGTACCACAAAAAGGGGGGTCCAAACCACTCCTAGGGCTCTGAAATGTGTTCCTAAACACTTTCTGGGGGAACACTTTGGGCCTTTCACACATAGGCAGATTTTCACTCTCCCAACTCACTTATATGGGGGAACTTCAAATGCTCATAACTCCAGAACCCTAAGTCCTAGAGACTCAAAGGTGGTACCGTTGGACTCGGGGTGCACACAAATGGGGGGGGGGGGGGGGGGGGGTAGGACAAGGTCCCATGTCTCTATATTTCTCCGCTGAGGATCAGTCAAAACTGACTCTGGTTAAAACCCCAAATTTTCACTCTCCCAACTCTGTTATATGGGGGAACTTCAAATGCTCATAACTCCAGAACCCTAAGTCCTAGAGACTCAAGGGTGGTACCGTTGGACTCGGGGTGCACACAAATGGGGGGGTAGGACAAGGTCCCATGTCTCTATCTTTCTCCGCTGAGGATCGGTCAAAACTGACTCTGGTTAACACCCCAAATTTTCACTCTCCCAACTCACTTATATGGGGGAACTTCAAATGCTCATAACTCCAGAACCCTAAGTCCTAGAGACTCAAGGGTGGTACCGTTGGACTCGGGGTGCACACAAATGGGGGGGTAGGACAAGGTCCCATGTCTCTATCTTTCTCCGTTGAGGATCGGTCAAAACTGACTCTGGTTAAAACCCCAAATTTTCACTCTCCCAACTGACTTATATGGGGGAACTTCAAATGCTCATAACTTCAGAACCCTAAGTCCTGGAGACTAAAGGGTGGTACCGTTGGACTCGGGGTGCACACAAATAGGGGGGTAGGACAAGGTCCCATGTCTCTATCTTGCTCCGCTGAGGATCGGTCAAAAGTGACCCTAGTCAAAACTCCAAGCCCTGTACACTCTTAACAACCGTGAACACCAACTTCAACTTGACAAAAAGTACCACAAAAAGGGGGGTCCAAACCACTCCTAGGGCTCTGAAATGTGTTCCTAAACACTTTCTGGGGGAACACTTTTGGCCTTTCACACTTAGGCAGATTTTCACTCTCCCAACTCACTTATATGGGGGAACTTCAAATGCTCATAACTCCAGAACCCTAAGTCCTAGAGACTCAAGGGTGGTACCGTTGGACTCGGGGTGCACACAAATGGGGGGGTAGGACAAAGTCCCATGTCTCTATCTTGCTCCGCTGAGGATCGGTCAAAACTGACCCTGGTTAAATCCCAAATTTTCACTCTCCCAACTCACTTATATGGGGGAACTTCAAATGCTCATAACTCCAGAACCCTAAGTCCTAGAGACTCAAGGGTGGTACCGTTGGACTCGGGGTGCACACAAATGGGGGGGTAGGACAAAGTCCCATGTCTCTATCTTGCTCCGCTGAGGATCGGTCAAAACTGACCCTGGTTAAATCCCAAATTTTCACTCTCCCAACTCACTTATATGGGGGAACTTCAAATGCTCATAACTCCAGAACCCTAAGTCCTAGAGACTCAAGGGTGGTACCGTTGGACTCGGGGTGCACACAAATGGGGGGGTAGGACAAGGTCCCATGTCTCTATCTTTCTCAGCTGAGGATCGGTCAAAACTGACTCTGGTTAAAACCCCAAATTTTCACTCTCCCAACTCACTTATATAGGAGAACTTCAAATGCTCATAACTCCAGAACCCTAAGTCCTAGAGACTCAAGGGTGGTACCGTTGGACTCGGGGTGCACACAAATGGGGGGGGGGGGTAGGACAAGGTCCCATGTCTCTATCCTGCTCTGCTGAGGATCGGTCAAAACTGACCCTGGTTAAATCCCAAATTTTCACTCTCCCAACTCACTTATATGGGGGAACTTCAAATGCTCATAACTCCGGAACCCTAAGACCTAGAGACTGTGCCCTGGTGACTGCAACATTACAGCTTTGCACAGGATTCAACAAATCAAAGAGCACCGGCAGGTCATCCCCCAAAACCACTGGAAAAGGCAAGTTATCTGTAACTCCCACATTTAGCAGATAGCTCTGTCCTTGCACTTCCACATAAACATCTGCCGTGGGATAAGACTTCTCATCACCATGTACACAGGAAATGGGGATTGTCTCAAGAGTGCAGATGGTATTAGCTGACACATATTTTCTGTATACAAGAGTCTGAGTACTGCCTGTATCAATCAGGGCTCTGAGGTTTTCTCCATTTATCTTTACATCAGTCGTTTTCATGGATTGGTTACCCTGAGGCTTAATGTCAACACTTTGTCGTGGTACAAAACACATTTGAGTGAGCTTAGCTGGATTCTTTGGGCACATTGGTTTAATATGGCCTTCCTGTCCACACAGATAACAAATGGGTGTTTGGCTAGAAGCCCTTCAATCAATAGCACCTGTTGGTTCTCCTTACCGGAGGCTTACCCACGCCTGCTGATGACCTCTGGTGGTGTTGAGGGGGTGCAGGCTTACGGCTATCCTTCCCCGCCTTCCAGGTATGGTTACTCCATGGCTGATTCTTTTTCCGAGCAGCCACAAACACATCAGCTAGAGTGGCAGCTTCAGCCGCTGACTTTGGACCATGCTCTTTTACCCAAACCTGGAGTTCAGGAGACAACATTCTCAAGTACTGTTCCATAATGATTATTTCACCAATTTCTTGGACAGTTTTACCTTGCGGTTGGGTTCGCTTCCCGTACAGCTCTTTCAGCCTCACATACAACTCCTTGGGGCTCTCATCAGGTCTGACATCTAGAGAGCGGAACCTCTGCTTGTAGGTCTCAAGGTTAATATCATATTTTTTCGAAATAGCAGCTTTGACCTCATCATATTCAAGGGAATCATCCACATCCATATTAACATAAGCTCCTCTGGGTTTGCCAGTCAGGAGTGGAATGAGTCGGAAAACCCAGTCAGATCTTGGCCACTGACATGCTGCTGCAATCCTTTCAAATGCAATGAGAAAGTGTTCAACATCATCATTTTCTGTTAATTTTTCTAGTCTGGGTTCGTGAGATAATTGAACCTGGCTTGATGGATTATTGGCAGAGTAGTTGGGCTCCGATGAGCCTGCAGCTTGGGCCTGCTGGAAATCGTTACCTGAATCAGGAGTCTCCAAAGGGTGTGTAAAAGTCTGAACCGATTTTGAAGTGCTTCATACCGTTGCTCCTGCCGTGTAACTTCCTCCTTTCGTTCCATCTCCCGGGCCTCCTGCAACTCTTCCTCCCCGGTGCATGCCTTCACAAAATGGAGGGGAAGACAAAAAAGTAAAAAAAATGCCTGTGTCCTCAACTGGCTGATCCCATCGCTGCCACCAAATGTAAGGGACCAAGCTGGCAAGCACGAGGACCACAGATGAATTTCTTCAAAAAGAGGGTTTTATTTACCCCAAAAAAGATGCAAAGAAATATTTTAACCAAAATATAACAAACTTGGATCCCTAAAAGAGTTCAACCTAACAGAACTATACTGAAAGAAATACAAAGTCAAGTAACTGAACAGACCAACTGACAAACAGAAGACAAACAGACCTACACACTGAAAAACAAAGGACACATGTATAATGGTTGATAAGGCCATTATCCTAACAAAAAGGGGGATTTACAAACAACAAACATGACAACAATAAACAAAACCAGACAATCAGCCTGTCAGTAATGAATATCTTTAACTACTAACTAAACAATCCAAATCAACAACTAACAGTCTAAAGAAATAATCAACTATACAAACTAAATCCCTAATTTCCCCCCATGATGTGGCATCCACTTGGTCCAGCCCAATATGGCCGCTCCCTCCATATAATGGCTGCACTTCTATGGGCAGCCCCTTTTGGACCCAGCCTCACAGGACACCACTCAGCAACACCAGTGGCACCAGCAGCAAAAGCACTCTCTGCACTAGTAACTCAAACAAACCAAAAAAAGAATGAACCATTTAACCCTCGGGGTACACACAAATGGGGGGGTAGGTCCCATGTCTCTATCTTGCTCGCCTGAGGATCGGTCAAAACTGAACCTGGTTAAAACTCCAAGCCCTGTACACTCTTAACAACCGTAAACACCAACTTCAGCTACACAAAAAGTACCACAAAAAGGGGGGTCGAAACAACTCCCATTTTTATGACATTTTGAGGCCTTACTATACTATGACCATTTTTATGACATTTTGAGGCCATACTATACTATGACCGTTTTTTGGCCCATTTTGAAGCCTTACTATACTATGACCTTTTTTTTTTTTTGCCCATTTTGAGGCCATACTATTTAATTTACTATCAATAATAATGTAAAAATATGTAAAGAATTAATTACTAATGTATTTTTTATTTATATATAAATAATCTTCATTTACTCCACATAAAAAATAAATAATAAAAAATACAAAAAAATATTTAAAATTCAAATTTTAACAATATTAAACTTTCAGCTTTTTTCTTTTAAACAAACAATTCTCAGGTGCCTGTGCAGGTTGTTTGTGGAGCCGGCTCTATATGAAATTCTTTTCTTGCAGACACTACACTCTGCCCTTGTATTATCAGTATAACTGAAATGGTTCCAGATTTTGTTTCTTTCCTTGGTGTCACTCATTTAACTATACCTTTCTAATGCGTCGATGTTGTCTTTTCTTGTAGCCCCTAGCTCTCTCTCTGCCCCTCCTGCTCTCCTGTTCATGTGCTACTGCTGCTGCGAGTGTAACTACCGCCCCCCTATTTAGTTATTTTTGTAGTTACAGTGGGATTTTGAATATGAAGAGTAATGTCTAGTGGAAATACAAGGAGTCCTGTGACAACAAGAGCTGTAACAGGAGTAACCCAAGGAATTGTAAAATTAACTTGCTCCTCAACAGCCTATATCAACTTGACTGTGACCTTTGACTGACATAACTTTTTCATGTTAAATAACAGCTTGTTTGTTTTAAACCATGCTGGTTCCATTTTTCCTGACCTTATTTTTTAACTGACAGAAGTACAGCTGCATTGTTTTAGACAGACTCAAAAAAAATGTGTATCTGTCCTTTAATGTCAGAGGAACATACTCCAATATGTTTTGCCTGGACACTGTTTAAAATGACAGCACACTGAGAGTGAGCTGCCACAGTCAGTAGGTCAAAAGATCAGTTACAGCTCTGGTTTTCAGAAGCTAATGGCCATTGGTGTACTGTTCAAATGAATCATAAAATTAACATACACTGCATTCTGTCTCTCTTTGTATCTTCTCCTTTCCATGTGTGCAGCAGTGGACAGCCATGTGAGAAGCACCTGCATGTGATTGGATACACAGACACCAACTTCAACAGTGGAGCCCCTCCTCCCCGGCCTAGAGATCTGGACCCATCCTGCTCTCTCTTCCAGTGTTATATTACCAAGGAGGGTCAGGTGAGCTCCAGACCCCTGTGGATGTCAGCTGGTGGTGTGGGTGGAGGAGCATCAGGAGGCTCCAACAGGAGGCCCAGCAGCAGCCTGGAGGTGGGGGACGGTTTGCTCCTCCAGGAGCTGGAAGTGGCAGCTAACAGGAGGGAGAAAGAAGCGATCCTGCTGGCCCACTTCAGCATCCCTAACTGTGTGAGCTCTGAGCAGAGCTCAACGGTAGGAGAGGGTGACCTGCTGCTGGGAGAGCCAGAGCTGCCAATCATTCTAGATGGGCGGGACGAGAGTGGCAGGAAACACCAATAACCACAATGATTTCACATAGAGTTGGAGAGCTGAGAGCAGCTGCTCATCAGATGGGATAACTTAGCAGACACCATTGGTTTGATTCCAACTTAACATGGATAATATGCTGAACCACTTTGTGACTAAACACAGGAAAAGAAGACGTTTAGTTCACTGAGATCAAAGAATTTTAAATGACTTATAGGTTACTTTTTATAGTTTTAGGAAATAGATTGGGTATCAAACTGGTTCCTGATAAAGGAGCTTGTTTTGACTGACTGACACTGTCCCCCATGGAGGAATTTCCTAATAAATTCCTGATAATCGTTGTGACCCCTGAGCTTTTAGTCTCACCAGTTCCTCCTGGAGGAACCCGAGACATTCCCAGGACAGAGGTGTAGTTTTTTCTGTCGATTCTGGTTCTAACCATGGGGTCACCTACTGAATGGATGTGCCCAGAAAACCTCAAAGGGAACAGACCCAGAAGGCATGTCCCATGCCAGACATATGTCCTCTGCTGCAGCAGTAACAGGCGCAACTGTTAAGCACCTTAAAGAAAGATGCAGTTGTTTAATAAATGTTCCCTGTGTCCTAAATCACTGCACTGATGTTATAAATCCTCTGCGTTAAGATTAAGGGGAATCTGGGGATTAAACTGCTTAAACAGTTTACACTGTCAGGACTGAGGTTCTGAGATTAACTGAATACAATAAATCATAGTTAGACGACACTTGAAAAAAAAAAACCCTTTATTTTCACTACACCTTAAGTTAAGTTAAGTTGCAATAATTTAAATAAAAAAGTAGCTTTTGTATATGTATTAAAACAAATGTTTTTTTTTCCTTACGGAGCCACAGCTTCAAATGTTTCTGCAGCTTGTAGCCTTATGTCTGTTTGTTATGTAAACATGAATTATTGCTAATGTTGAGTCTGCAACTGGTCTGGAACAGAAAGAAATGTCCATTGACATTGCCTGTCAAAGGAGAGTCCTTTCACCTGAACCAAGTCTCAGGCTGAGACACTGAGTATTGCTTTTGTTGTCTTTAGCTAGAGTGCACAAGTTTTCACTGGCTTCTACGAGTCAGATCTAACTGAGGGAGGGCTGTAATGGGGGTGGGGGGTCAGGAGTGGGAAGCACCACTCCTTGTCTTTGAAGGTGTCTCACGATGTCCAGGATGGAATCGAGCTCCACACGGAAAGCCTCCAGCTCTCTGCTCTTTTCCTGAGCCAGATGCTTCCAGTGCTCCACCTCTGACTGCTGATTAGCCTCCAGCACCTGCCATGACCCACTAATCACCTGCAGGCACAGTTACTGAGGTAAGATGGTGGGGAGTAGGCTTGGTACTTTCAACACCATGTGACATTTCCAGGAGCAAGCGATGAGCAAATTGGTGGATTTAATTTTCATTTGATAAGCAAATGTATGGCAGCATGTTTGTAAAACACTGTGAAAAACCAGGCAGGTTATGGGAAGCTCTGTGTCATAGCTTGTTGAGTTTCTGTAGAGAAAAAGCTCCAAAACGGCCCCAAAAAGCACCTAAAAAATGACTTTTCATAAAGCAGCAAGCAATTACAGGGTAAAGGTAAAGGTGTGTGGCCTGGGTACCTGCTTCAGCTCCTTCTCTCTGTGCTGGTGTCTGAGCTCCATGTTGAGGATCTTCCTCTCCAGGCCACAAAGGAGTTTCACCTCAGGGCTCTGAGCTTCTTTAGCTTCCTTCAGCTCTTTCAGCAGTCTGGTCAGCTATACACAAGGTGGAAACAGTGACTTCATGTTAAAATGACAAGAAAAAAAAATACAAACCAAAATAATTAACTTTTCCCTCTTGGATCTAATGAAACATGATAATTCAGTGCAACAGATACACACTTATTTTGAAATAGAGACAGAGCACACATTATCCACTAACTGTAATCTAAATGCTGACCCTCTAACATTGTCCATTGCCATTTCTCCTCCTCTCCTCCATTCCTAGCTGTCCTATCTTCAGGGAGTTTTTTCTTGCCACTGTCGCCTTAAGTACTTGCTCTGAGGTCAGACTCTGGGTCTCTGTAAAGAGCTTTGAGACAATTTTGATTGTGGAAGGAGCTATATAAATAAAATTGAATTGAATTGAAAACCTCAGGAACACCCATATCTGCAAATGCACTGAGTCCAAGTGTGAAGAGGTGTGGAAACACATTGCAGCTTTGAGTTACAGACTATAAACCAAAATAGCAAATGTTTGGAAATATTGTTTCTGAACGATCTTTCTACTTTAGACCTCTGTAGAAAAGAATATTCCCAGCTGGTGCTACAGCTGCTAAAATATGCTGCTAATACACTCAAACTCCCCCATTCCCTCACATTTTCTTTTTCTTTACTTTACTTTCATTTAAATATGTTGCACATAGTGTTGTCATTTCATAAGCGCATTCTGATGTGTATCTGGTGCTTGGAGTCTACAGATTTTATTTTGCTAGAACATGTTTTTTTGTGTGAACCATCCCCAACTCTCCACCTCCTGCTCACCTGCTTCTGCAAAGCGTTCTCTCGGGTCCTGGATATTGCCAGTGCCTCTTTAGTTCCCTGCAGCTCTTTTAGTTGGTCTTGCAAATGTCTCATCATTATCTGCAGGTACATGTAAAGTTTAAAGCAACAGAAACATGTTCAGGATTTCCTGATGTGGAAATGAGCCTGGTTGGTTAGTGATCCTCTGCTGTACCTCCTGAGTGTTGAGCTGATTGGCCTGTTCAGCAACCTTTGAGGACGAGTCCTCCAGGGCGTGGGTGATACGCAGCTGGTCTAACTCCCTGAGGTGCTCGGCCTTCATAGAGGACAGCTGCTCTGCAGATTGCTCCTTCAGCCTAAAAGACCACATTATATCCTGATGTCCACTCACACTGATGCTCTGCAGGAAAAACATCTACTGTATGTGTTTGCACAGAAGCTCATACCTGCAGAGCTCCTCCTTGGCTTGCGCAGCCTCAGCCTTTAACGCCTCCTTCTCCTGCTCACTCTGCAGCTGCAGCAGCTCCACGCGCTGCCTCAGAGCCTCGCTCTCCTGCAGAACCTCAGAGATGTGACTCCCTGTCAAAGGGACACAACATTAAAATGAAATATCCAAATATCTTATATCTCATTCAGCTGTTTAGTCATTCTGCCTTTCCTTTTTAATGTCAGGGCACAGTATCCATTGAAGCATGTAAAAGCTGACCATAACAAAATGTCCACACCTGCAAAGACAGTGGGTTGGTAGGTCTTCTCATACTGAGCAGCTGGGAAAGTTTCCTCCACTCCACATGTCTCTCTCGCAGTAGCAGAGCAGGGTGTCTTTGTTGGGCCTGGCTGCCGTTTGGTCTCTGTAGAATGGGTTTCTGCTCGTGAGTTGGGGATGGACAGCATGCTCCTCCTCTCCTTCTGCAGCCTCTCCACGGTGCGGCTCAGCTCCCGAATGGTTCGCGTTTTGGCAGCAAGCTCGTGGTTCAACCGCTCTATCCGAACTCCAAACGCTGCCTCGGTTTGACGCTGGTGTCGGCTTGGACTCGGCTGGACCTGCAGGGGGAGGGGTTTACAATCAGGTTGCACGGGCAGGTAAGATTTGGCTTTTGCTTAATCCGATTCAAGTCAGAAAAAAAGAATATTTATAGTCATATTTCTCTCAACCTTTTCTCTCTAAAGGTTGTGTTTAACAAACCCTTCATTGTCACACCACAGACCAGCCTGTAACAGCGTGCTAGAACTACTGTAACAGTTTTTATTAACCTACCTTGTTTACGAGCTGCTGCTGAAGAGACTCAACCTGGCTGTGAAGGGCTTTTTCTTTCTCTTGGTGGGTTTCCTTCGCCCCCTGTAGCTCCTCCTCCAGAGTTTGAACCTGTGACATCCACGGCTTTGTCTCAGGTGCTGAGTTTGCTGCTTCAACCTGCTGTTTCTGCTCCAGCTGCTGCTCCAGCTCTGAGATCTGCTGCTTGTAGTGCAGCTACACAAAGCAACACAAAGGCACATCCAGTTACTGGAAGAATCTCATGGACTTTATTTTTCATTTTTGTGTTATTAATTTTATCTCATTTCAAACCTCCTCGCCTTTTGCCCACTCTATTGTGCTGTAGATATAAGTGTAACAAAATGCTGCTTTGATAACACTAAAATATTTTAATTGTTGAGTAAACACTGGCAAGTTACTACCACACAGCTCAGATATTACAATGTTGACAAAACCCACCTTGTGACAAAATGTACCTTCACTCTGTGGAACCGTTGTTCCATGGCCCTCAGACTGTGTTTGGCCTTTTCATCACGGTTCTCCAGCTCCGCTTCCAGACGCTGAATCCTCCGCTCCAGCAGAGTGGTGATGCGGCCGGGCGGAGACGTCTTAGCAGCGTCGGCGTGCTCCTTGCCTCCAGCACTAGCTGCGGCGTAGATAAGAGCAGGCAGGAAGTTTGGGTTTCTGTGTCTTAGTATCTTCACCAGCTCCTTCACCTGGTAAAGAGAGAAAGACTCTTTAAACTATGAAGAGACATAAACCTGTGAGGGGGGGGGGGGGGGCTTGTTTGTTTGTTTGTTGTGAGAAACCTGTCTCTCCAGGTCCTGCATCTTCTTTGTTTCCACCGATTTCTCTTTTGTCTTTCGGAGCTGCTCGCTGCTTCTTTTTCAGTTTTCAGTTTTTCCACCTGAAATAAGGACGACCTGTTATCTCCAACACAGCACACAAGGTTAGACTGAGAAAGTGTAAACTGTCTTTCAGCTCCACATTATAGCTGATAGCACAAGGTTTCTGCTCCTTTTACAGCTGGTGATGACAAAACACTACAAAATGCATTTGTGTTCAGCAGGCACTGGACCCACACACACTGTCCCAGCACTCTGGAAAAAAACAAACAAACAAACCTAAAAAATACACTGTTTCCCTGCTTGGAGCTCAGATTAATCCAGTGTTGGATCCCAGGCAGTTTGCATCCAAGCAGAGGAGGAGCACTGATGGTGCTGTTAATTCCACCAAACATTACGTCTTGTACAAACTGCAGTGAAGATTATAGAGAGGAAAGAACACCAGTCACTGCAATCACTCTATGAGCCTTTACCTTCTGGGAGATGGTTTAAGGTACCAAAGGCAAATCTTAACCGATACAATAACTCAGCCTCTAATGTATCTGTTTGATGCTGAGCAGGTGTTGGGACAGTGGGTTTTTTTTACAGCTTCTGCTGAAAACAGCTGCCCGAGAACGGTGAGACTGAATCAGAACAGTAGAGTTGTGGGTCAGACAGTTAAACAATGAACTGACACTCACCATAAAGCTCCATAAAGCAGGAGGGAGCTGCAGATTCAGGTGGTGATTCTCACTACGAGAAACCCCTTTTACCTGTTACATTGTTGTTAGGTAGGAAGCTGGTACGCTGATTACTCAAATGTTCAACAGCAGACAAGATGTTGTGTCGGTCAGGACACAGGTAAAGAAGTACAGGATTTGGAACAGTGCTCCAGTTGTATTTATTGCTCTTTGATGTTCACAGCATCACAGTAGTCTAAAATAAGCAATAAAACAGCATTCAGCTAATTCATCGACACACACACACATTATACCGCCTCATTAAATGCAACTAAGGAGCACACAAAAAATATAAACAACTTAACATGGGCTCAAATAAAGTTCTACATCAAACATACAACCTCCTCTCATTTCCCTCTTTCAATATAACGCCACATGACTTTACTGTTCACATAGAAATGAACCGACATGTAAATACACGAGTGAACTTCATGCAGCCTTACGACGCCGCGACGTGCGGCGGAAAAATACACAGTGCTAACTAGCATAGCGACTCGGTAATAAGTAAACAAACTTAACAATACGACACAGCAACACTCACGTTTCATCAGCGACTTGAAACTGGAAACATCAGCGGCTGGAACTGCAGGTACTATCAGGATTATGTGCGTTATAGACTGACTATTAACTATCGAAGTACACTGTCCTCGGATTATGCGCGTCCTTGTCGCGGCAGAACAGAAACGTCGCGCGATGACGTCAACGTCGCATCACGTGATCGCACACGGGGGGTGCTGAAGCTTTCTAACAATTGTCATACAGCTATTTGAAAAAAATAATGAATCATAACTGAAGTACTTCAGTATGTTCAATCAGTTCCATTCAGGGACTCCAACTGAGTCCTCGACTCATCCTGGGGATAATGAAAGCAAAGAGGATGCACCTGACCATGTTCTCAAAATTTCTAAAAGCACGTTTTCACTATGGGTTACTGAGTGTCTACTGATGGGCAAAAACGGAAGTTTTATTCATGTACAGTTCAATCTACAACAAAATAAAGTGTTCAAAAAGTTACTTCCTGAAGCCTCTGTATTCTTTTTTCCAACCCTACACATAAACACTATGAACTGACGTGATAACCCAGTGAAATGAAGACTTTGTATACCTTATCCTGAAGGTAAATGAAATGAGAATTAGTATATAAACATCATGTGACTGCTCAGCCTCACCTGCTCTTTGAGCTGGTTTATCTCTGCTGGCAGCCTTCAGTCTGCCAGCGTCTCTGTCCAGCAGCTCCTGGTTCTCAGCAAACCACTGCAGCTTCTTCTTCAAGGCCGACACTTCCTCTCGGTGCTTGTCCTCCAATACACGTATCTCAAAGGTCTTATCACCTGGCACATTTAGGATGGATACACGTTGTACAAAGATCACTTATGCACATACAGTAAAAAAAAAAGGGTCTTATAAAAACTGGGATCTGCTTCTAATCTTTTAACATCCAAGTTTTCTGTGGTCATTCCACCTCTAGCCCTGTCTTGTATCCAGTCTTACCTGAAGTGGAGATGGCCTTGGCTTTAGCCAGGTCTCTCTCTTTCTTCATCAGCTGCAGGTCTACCTCCAGAGCCTGCTTCTCCTGTTTCAGTCTGTGAATGTCCTCAGACAGCCTAGCCTCATTCCTCTGCACACAGACACATATTTTTATAAGAGATAAGTGATGGGGCTGAAACAGATTGCCATTCAAACAGTAATTCAGTGATAGTGGGATTTACCTGAAATGTATGTACTTGAGCTAACAAGTCTGCAATGCGTTGAGTGTGATCCATCAAACAGATATTTCCCACAGGCCTTGGGGTTTTACGCAGCTGCTCCCTGATAAACAAAAACCATAAAAACATTTAAAAACCATGTGTAAAGTTTCCTAATTGGGCCAGTGTTCATTTTGAATGGAAATTTTTATTTTGTAGACACGTACAAACAATAATGTACCCTGAACCCACCTTGTGAAATCCAGCTCACTCAGCAGCCTCTGGTTTTCCTTAAACATGGCCTCCTCGTTGGCTTTACTCTTTGCCTGCTGAGCCTTCAACTGCAAGTACAGCTTCTCATTCTCCTGTAAAGTACCTTAGTTTTACTGTGGTGTAACAGTGCAAACATTAAAAAAAACACAAGAAGAAAACAAAAAATGTATGTGGTGCTTCAAAGCTGTGTCCTGTTCTGCCGGGCTTCGGATTATCAGGATGCTTTTTACTTTACTCGCACCACTCTTTGATTACTGTGATGATGGAAGCTCCTTAGTGATCACAAACTCAGCACTGTCTCATTAATCTTACTTTCAGTGTGTGACAATGCTCGAGATCTAGTCATGTGATAGTAACATGATGAGTGTCAGGCCACCATCTGGCTACCATCACTTTGGGGGGAGAGGCATGTTACTCAGTGGTACGCTACAGAAAATTTTTAATTTCTCTGTTGCTTCTGTCTTTTCATATAATCCCAGACTGACTCAGTGATGTGGGGGCCATATCATCTGCTGCAGGACTCCGTGTTCTTGTTGCTGATCATACACCTCACTAATGGTATTTCATGATGGATAAGAATCTAAATGTCTAAAATTGTTTTTGCACAATGCTGTATACAACCCCAGAAAGTTATTTGCCTGAATAACCTACACTACAAAAACAATTTTCAGCTATTTGAATTTCACCACTGTTAAACACTTGTTTAAAAAATACCATCATTTTGACTTTGTTGTAAAACAGCGACGTCACACGCACAGGAGTCGCCCTGATCCGTGCTGAGAATTAGAGTGGGAAGCTTCATAAAAGACTTTCAGTCACAAGGTTGTTCTGCAATCATAGTTTTAAGTTATTACCCCAATATTAGTATTATGTTCTATTTCTGCCAGTAGATCCCTCTAAATCCTACACTAGTCCTCTAAGGACAGACATGAGCACTGAGGACAGTCAAAGTAAGAGAGTTCAGGGAGACAAACCTGCTGGTAACCTTTTATGAGCGCCTCCTGCTCTTTCATTTCTTTATCTATCTGTTGGAGTTTTTACTCTGTTGCAGGGTCTGTGGCCTCGGCCCATCTCCTCCTCTGACTGGTTCTTTCTGCACTTCGTAGCTGAGGAGTCAAAAAAAGAAAAAACCAACAACACAGCTTATTTACTACATATTGATGTACCACTGCTACTACAAGGCATGACCGGCCACTTCTGTTGTATCTGATTCAGAGTTCTTCAGCACTGACCATCTGCAAATCTGTCTTTCAACAAGCAGTAGAAGCACAGTGTGCCTGCAAAACACAGCTGAAAATAGATGCAAAGCTACTATCATATACATATACTATCAGGGCTTTAGTTATAACCTTGTTTACGTTCCTTTCCTTGTTTCTCAATCCTTAACCCTGCATTTTTTATGAGCTTTGTTGAGCTGTTATGTCCTGTCAGGTGTGTTTTTCAAACCAAAGTCTGTAACACCCACACTAAAGTGATCACACAAAACATCACCCTGAGCCTAACTCCAGTCTCAACCATCTGTTGCTCTTTCAGCTTCTACAGTAACTCCAGCTTTGCCTTGGCTGCATGCTTTGGGTCACTACTATGCTGGAGTCATAAGTCACGTCCAGTCTCAGGTCACATCCACTCTGGAACAGATATTCTTCAAGGACATTCATCATTCCCTCAAGATAAGGGCAGAAATGGCAGTTTTATCCATTTAAAATTCTATTCGATAAATCTACGACACAACAAAGTGGGCAAAATACTTGACTGAGAGTCTCACAGGTGGTTGTGCTTTTAAACGCTGACAAATATTGTGAAAAAGTGGCAACAGCACTACAACCATTCACTGTTGGATATTCACCCTTGAGGGTCCTGCTACAGCTAAACCTGAGAATGAGGTGTTCTGAATGTTGATAATTCATAGTCCAACTTACAGCAAATAAAATAGTCTACAGCCAACTGCCCCTGCGCTAAATCACACAGTGTGGTAAACACACAATATGTGACACAATATGAATTTCAAAGGAATATTTTTTAAAACAAACAAGTAGCTGATTCATATTTTGTTTTGAAAGTTTGTGTGTTGTGAATGTTTGCGCACCTTGCTTTGCAGCAGGTAGTTCTGCTGTCTGAGGGAGTCGAGCTTCTCTGCTCCTCCTTTCATCATTTGTATCTCCCTCTCCTTCTGAGCCAGCTGGACTCTCAGCTCGTCCACCAAAGAGCTGCCCTCATCCCTCTGCAAGTCAGACATCAACACCAGTATCAGATGAAGTAACATAATACTGTTACACGATGCAATCGTTCAGAAGGATTCAGTAGCGCAGCAACGTTCACATGATCGTTCGCTGGCATCTCACCTGCAAACACTGACAGTTAGGGCTGAGTGATGAATTTAATTCATTTGATTACTTTGCATTTGCACTTTAAAAACAGAGATATTAAAATGTATATATACAGGTTACTTTTAGTCTGTCATGAATCACGACAGTCTCGCAAACTCTGATGAGACTGTCTCCTCGTCACACTCTAAATACTGTGTCCCCACCCTGAAAAACAGAAACAGTGATCCTCCACACCATCTGCATGGATCACCAAGCGGTGAGAATACTGAGTATACACTGTCCTGATTATGTAAACTTTAAGTTTAAATCTGCACACTGACAATATTTTTGCAGGGATTTCATATTTTAAGTATTTTCTTACATTGTTCTTCAGAGGACTGTGTGTCAGTCTGGTGTCCTGGTGACTGCTGGTGTCTATCTGCTGCTGGAGGACAGCCACTAAGGACTGAACAGATGCCACCAGCTCACTGCTCACCTTCACATCTGCCTCAGATAATCAGACAAAAGTCATTCAGTGCCTTTACATAAAAAAAAAAACACACACACACACTGACTCCAAAGCTCCACAACTGGCTCCTGCAGGCACGCAGGGCTTCAGAAATCAAAATCAAACTTCAATGGCAACTGAACATAAATAGGATAAAAAAAATTTGCATAGCTTTAAAGCACAAGAACAAAACATTAAACAATGAAATGTGCAAGAAATAAAGGGGTTGAATATTTTGTATAGCATCTGTATCATGGTATAATATATAACAGTATCATCAGTATAAGACAAATCCTCATCTTGAATTATCAGAGCAGTTTTGGTAACTTGATGATTTGCATGTGAGGGTCACTAATAACCTGTGTAGTCATCTTTGTCTTGGCTCTTCGCGGACTCAGCTTTTGACGGACTCTGTGGAGAACGGGTTTTGGCTGTAGCAGCAGCTCTACTGGTCCCCGATGACTTGGAAGTTGCTGCTGTTCTCCCCTCTATTTTTCTGCCTCTCCTAGGGGCCACTGTGGGCTTCTTCACTGAAGATGTAGAAGGGTGAGAAATGGTGGAGCTACGGAAGGCCTGGGAAAAATGTCCATAATTATTATTATTAGTAATTAAACCATGGTTAAACAATACTGTAATTAAATATTTTACAGAAAAAAAAGGTTTTCTTGCTTCCAAAAAAAAAAAAAGTTCATTGGTACATATTGGTGTTGGTCCAGCTTCTATGTATCTAAGCAGCATCTAAGCCTATTTTCAGCCAATGTCACTCTAACATTAGATAAATTTGAACTGTTTATGCTCTACACAATTAGCCTATTCTAAGTAACGGTTAATTTTCTAATATATATATTTATATAATTTTATGTTTCCATAATGTTATCTGCTGAAACGGAGAAGAGTGTGAATTTTGTCCCACCATTTGTTTCCTAACGTTGCCAGCCTCAGACGACATGTAAGAAGAAGACTTGTAGTGATCCTCCATCAGCCTGTCCACTTCCTCTCTGATGCTCCATGTCAGGTCATGGTTGGGATGGTCTGAGGAGCTGGATGGGTGGCTAGTCGGTTCCTTGGCTCCCTTTATTCCCACGACAGGGTCAGTCTTTCCTGGTTGCTTCACTTGTGACTCTGTCACATCTGGGAAAGTCCTTTCCAAGGAGCAGCATGTTTTCTCTTGGTAAAGTTCCACAGCACTGTAAGTAAAACTTGTGTTACTGTTGTAACTTTCTTTTAACTAAATTCAGGTTTGGAGCTGAAAGAAAGGGTTTTTTTGAGGCACTACACTCAACAGTCCCAAAACAGTTTGCCCCCAGTTCTGAACACTGAAAACATTCTTTCTATATGTCTGTACAGGATGTTGACCTTTTCTTTTGCCTGTGGGTTTAGAGATGGCAACAAGTGCATTTGTCAGACTCCTTTTACAAAGGAAGAGCTTTTGCAAGAAGGAGATATACTAAAGGTCCCGCAGGCCACCCTGAAGAAAAACAGAATATGTGCCCTGAAAGTCTGCTAATGTCACTTGCTAATTAAATACTGAACTTTAGCCAGTGTTTTCAGCTTCTGGTTCTAACTCATCTTAAACTGAAATTATATCCAAAAAAATCTCATTCACAGACTTCAAACTGTAAAGTCTTGGATACATCTTGAATTTGAATTTCAGACTGAGCAAGGCCCTGGGCCCCTATTTATGTGGACAACTGAGTTATCAAGATTAGACTGCTGATGATTTGACATGAGTGCATAATGTCCCCAAATCTGAAAATCCACCAATCTGAGATACTTTATGTGAAAACTGGACCAACCTGTGAATGATCAAACTAATGTTTTGTGATGTGACCATTTTGAATAACTCAAAGATTTAGTCCTAACCAGATAGGCTGGAGGGTGAACCCTCTGATATGGTCCCTCTCTGGGCGGATGGGCCTCATCAGCTCCTCTGCAGTGGGTAGATCTAAATACAAACACATAATGATTATTCCACATAGTTCACTCCGGTCTTGATATGAGCCACGTAAAAACCTGAGCGCAGAGGATGTGGCCTCTTTCTGAAGCTGCCTCCTTCAAAGAATATGGCCCATAATGCTGTGACCTTTGGACATCTGAAAATCTACCATGCTGAACCTGTGCCTTCTCCCCAATCATACCAAAATCACAGTGTTGTTAAGGGCTTCCACACAGGCTTTACGAGACCAAAGGAAGAGTCTGAAATTAACAAGTACATCTATTTCAACTCAAATAACAGTTTAAGTAACAACTAGAAAAGGTAATCATGCTACAACTGGGGGAGCTGGTGCTTTAACTGGGAAGCAGCTTTTGTAGATGCATCATTCCTGCTGTTAGAGTAGTGAATTATACAGACAGACAGATAGGGACTCCACCATTCCCCCAAATACTGCTGGTGTCAGTGTTTGACCTGATCCATTGGTAGAAGAAGGATGAAGAGACTGTGTGGAACGTTGAAGAGGGAAGTATGGAGACACGGATCTGTGGATCCTTCCTTTCTCTTCCACATGATGAATAGTGGTGATTAAAGTCATCTGAATCCTCCACAACATGGATCTGTCTGTAGGCCTCATGAGGAGCCTCCACTCTGAACATATGAAGGGCCTGTACAGGAGAGAAATTTAATGCGCTCTATCAAAGACAATCCAAGATGAGACAAAAATGATGCAGCGAGATCATTAAATCCCCCTCGGATCAGCATGATAGGAAAGAATATTTTTAAAAAATGACATTTATGTATAAGTAATCTGCAACAGCAAATATATAAATATGTTTTAAGAGAAACAATATACTACCTAAATTATGTTTTAAGCTTCTTGGTGTTATCTGGGTTATTTACATTACCACATTTCTTTGGGTAGTGTAGGTGAGGATTCAAACTCACACCCAAGTGTGTCAGAAAGGGCAAAGACCCCCTCCCCCTATTAAAAGGGCTGACACTACACGCTGACAGTCATTCAAACAATAATTACTGGATGTATGACTGTCACTTCTTCCTGGCTACACACAAGCAAAGAGTGGTTATGCAAAGAACCCAAAGGTCTCTTTCACAGCGATCTTTTCATGTCTTTCACTTAAATGATAATTTTTTCCATAATTTTTACATGCTTCACATGTGCGGCTCTTAGCCCCTCAGGCTTGGATCAATAACAATAAAAATCTGAGCAATTATCGCAAGGTTCCCAGTCCCAATGATCGGTCAAAACTAACCCTGGTTAAAACCCCAAATTTCCACTCTCCCAACTCACTTATATGGGGGAACTTCAAATGCTCATAACTCCAGAACCCTAAGTCCTAGAGACTCAAGGGTGGTACCGTTGGACTCGGGGTGCACACAAATGGGGGGGTAGGACAAGGTCCCATGTCTCTATCTTTCTCAGCTGAGGATCGGTCAAAACTGACTCTGGTTAAAACCCCAAATTTTCACTCTCCCAACTCACTTATAGGGGGGAACTTCAAATGCTCATAACTCCAGAACCCTAAGTCCTAGAGACTCAAGGGTGGTACCGTTGGACTCGGGGTGCACACAAATGGGGGGGTAGGACAAGGTCCCATGTCTCTATCTTGCTCCGCTGAAGATCGGTCAAAACTGACCCTGGTTAAATCCCAAATTTTCACTCTCCCAACTCACTTATATGGGGGAACTTCAAATGCTCATAACTCCAGAACCCTAAGTCCTAGAGACTCAAGAGTGGTACCGTTGGACTCGGGGTCCACACAAATGGGGGGGTAGGACAAGGTCCCATGTCTCTATCTTTCTCAGCTGAGGATCGGTCAAAACTGACTCTGGTTAAAACCCCAAATTTTCACTCTCCCAACTCACTTATATGGGAGAACTTCACATGGTCATAACTCCAGAACCCTAAGTCCTAGAGACTCAAGGGTTGTACCGTTGGACTCGGGGTGCACACAAATGGGGGGGTAGGACAAGGTCCCATGTCTCTATTTTTCTCCCCTGAGGATCGGTCAAAGCTGACCCTGGTTAAAACACCAAGCCATGTACACTCACTACAACCCTAAACAGCAACTTCAGCTTGACAAAAAGTACCACAAAAAGAGGGGTCCAAAACACTCCTAAGGCTCTGAAACGTGCTCCTAAACACTTTCTGGAGGAACACTTTTGGCCTCTCACCCTTAGGCAAATTTTCACTCTCCCAACTCACTTATATGGGGGATATTCAAATGCTCATAACTCCGGAACCCTAAGTCCTAGAGACTCAAGGGTGGTACCGTTGGACTCGGGGTACACACAAATGGGGGGGTAGGACAAGGTCCCATGTCTCTATCTTTCTCCCCTGAGGATCGATCAAAGCTGACCCTGGTTAAAACTCCAAGCCCTGTACACTCTTAACAACCGTGAACACAAACTTCAACTTGACAAAAAGTACCACAAAAAGGGGGGTCCAAACCACTCCTAGGGCTCTGAAATGTGTTCCTAAACACTTTCTGGGGGAACACTTTGGGCCTTTCACACTTAGGCAGATTTTCACTCTCCTAACTCACTTATATGGGGGAACTTCAAATGCTCATAACTCCAGAACCCTAAGTCCTAGAGACTCAAGGGTGGTACCGTTGGACTCGGGGTGCACACAAACGGGGGGGGGGGGGACAAGGTCCCATGTCTCTATCTTTCTCCATTGAGGATCGGTCAAAACTGACTCTGGTTAAAACCCCAAATTTTCACTCTCCCAACTGACTTATATGGGGGAACTTCAAATGCTCATAACTCCAGAACCCTACGTCCTAGAGACTCAAGGGTGGTACCGTTGGACTCGGGGTGCACACAAATGGGGGGGTAGGACAAGGTCCCATGTCTCTATCTTTCTCCGCTGAGGATCGGTCAAAACTGACTCTGGTTAACACCCCAAATTTTCACTCTCCCAACTGACTTATATGGGGCAAATTCAAATGCTCATAACTCCAGAACCCTAAGTCCTAGAGACTCAAGGGTGGTACCGTTGGACTCGGGGTGCACACAAATGGGGGCTAGGACAAGGTCCCATGTCTCTATCTTGCTCCGCTGAGGATCGGTCAAAACTGACCCTGGTTAAATCCCAAATTTTCACTCTCCCAACTGACTTATATGGGGGAACTTCAAATGCTCATAACTCCAGAACCCTAAGTCCTAGAGACTCAAGGGTGGTACCGTTGGACTCGGGGTGCACACAAATGGGGGGCTAGGACAAGGTCCCATGTCTCTATCTTGCTCCGCTGAGGATCGGTCAAAACTGACCCTGGTTAAATCCCAAATTTTCACTCTCCCAACTGACTTATATGGGGGAACTTCAAATGCTCATAACTCCAGAACCCTAAGTCCTAGAGACTCAAGGGTGGTACCGTTGGACTCGGGGTGCACACAAATGGGGGGGTAGGACAAGGTCCCATGTCTCTATCTTGCTCCGCTGAGGATCGGTCAAAACTGACCCTGGTCAAAACTCCAAGCCCTGTACACTCTTAACAACCGTGAACACCAACTTCAACTTGACAAAAAGTACCACAAAAAGGGGGGTCCAAACCACTCCTAGGGCTCTGAAATGTGTTCCTAAACACTTTCTGGGGGAACACTTTGGGCCTTTCACACTTAGGCAGATTTTCACTCTCCCAACTGACTTATATGGGGGAACTTCAAATGCTCATAACTCCAGAACCCTAAGTCCTAGAGACTCAAGGGTGGTACCGTTGGACTCGGGGTGCACACAAATGGGGGGGTAGGACAAGGTCCCATGTCTCTATCTTTCTCCGCTGAGGATCGGTCAAAACTGACTCTGGTTAAAACCCCAAATTTTCACTCTCCCAACTGACTTATATGGGGGAACTTCAAATGCTCATAACTCCAGAACCCTAAGTCCTAGAGACTCAAGGGTGGTACCGTTGGACTCGGGGTGCACACAAATGGGGGGGTAGGACAAGGTCCCATGTCTCTATCTTGCTCCGCTGAGGATCGGTCAAAACTGACCCTGGTCAAAACTCCAAGCCCTGTACACTCTTAACAACCATGAACACCAACTTCAACTTGACAAAAAGTACCACAAAAAGGGGGGCCCAAACCACTCCTAGGGCTCTGAAATGTGTTCCTAAACACTTTCTGGGGGAACACTTTGGGCCTTTCACACTTAGGCAGATTTTCACTCTCCCAACTGACTTATATGGGGGAACTTCAAATGCTCATAACTCCAGAACCCTAAGTCCTAGAGACTCAAGGGTGGTACCGTTGGACTCGGGGTGCACACAAATGGGGGGGTAGGACAAGGTCCCATGTCTCTATCTTTCTCAGCTGAGGATTGGTCAAAACTGACTCTGTTTAAAACCCCAAATTTTCACTCTCCCAACTGACTTATATGGGGGAACTTCAAATGCTCATAACTCCAGAACCCTAAGTCCTAGAGACTCAAGGGTGGTACCGTTGGACTCGGGGTGCACACAAATGGGGGGGTAGGACAAGGTCCCATGTCTCTATCTTTCTCAGCTGAGGATCGGTCAAAACTGACTCTGGTTAAAACCCCAAATTTTCACTCTCCCAACTGACTTATATGGGGGAACTTCAAATGCTCATAACTCCAGAACCCTAAGTCCTAGAGACTCAAGGGTGGTACCGTTGGACTCGGGGTGCACACAAATGGGGGGGTAGGACAAGGTCCAATGTCTGTATCTTGCTCCGCTGAGGATCGGTCAAAACTGACCCTGGTTAAATCCCAAATTTTCACTCTCCCAACTCACTTATATGGGGGAACTTCAAATGCTCATAACTCCGGAACCCTAAGTCCTAGAGACTCAAGGGTGGTACCGTTGGACTCGGGGTGCACACAAATGGGGGGTTAGGACAAGGTCCCATGTCTCTATCTTGCTCCGCTGAGGATCGGTCAAAACTGACCCTAGTCAAAACTCCAAGCCCTGTACACTCTTAACAACCGTGAACACCAACTTCAACTTGACAAAAAGTACCACAAAAAGGGTGTCCAAACCACTCCTAGGGCTCTGAAATGTGTTCCTAAACACTTTCTGGGGGAACACTTTGGGCCTTTCACACTTAGGCAGATTTTCACTCTCCCAACTCACTTATATGGGGGAACTTCAAATGCTCATAACTCCAGAACCCTAAGTCCTAGAGACTCAAGGGTGGTACCGTTGGACTCGGGGTGCACACAAATGGGGGCTAGGACAAGGTCCCTTGTCTCTATCTTGCTCCGCTGAGGATCGGTCAAAACTGACCCTGGTTAAATCCCAAATTTTCACTCTCCCAACTCACTTATATGGGGGAACTTCAAATGCTCATAACTCCAGAACCCTAAGTCCTAGAGACTCAAGGGTGGTACCGTTGGACTCGGGGTGCACACAAATGGGGGCTAGGACAAGGTCCCTTGTCTCTATCTTGCTCCGCTGAGGATCGGTCAAAACTGACCCTGGTTAAATCCCAAATTTTCACTCTCCCAACTCACTTATATGGGGGAACTTCAAATGCTCATAACTCCAGAACCCTAAGTCCTAGAGACTCAAGGGTGGTACCGTTGGACTCGGGGTGCACACAAATAGGGGGGGTGGGACAAGGTCCCATGTCTCTATCTTGCTCCGCTGAGGATCGGTCAAAACTGACCCTGGTCAAAACTCCAAGCCCTGTACACTCTTAACAACCATGAACACCAACTTCAACTTGACAAAAAGTACCACAAAAAGGGGGGCCCAAACCACTCCTAGGGCTCTGAAATGTGTTCCTAAACACTTTCTGGGGGAACACTTTGGGCCTTTCACACTTAGGCAGATTTTCACTCTCCCAACTGACTTATATGGGGGAACTTCAAATGCTCATAACTCCAGAACCCTAAGTCCTAGAGACTCAAGGGTGGTACCGTTGGACTCGGGGTGCACACAAATGGGGGGGTAGGACAAGGTCCCATGTCTCTATCTTTCTCAGCTGAGGATTGGTCAAAACTGACTCTGTTTAAAACCCCAAATTTTCACTCTCCCAACTGACTTATATGGGGGAACTTCAAATGCTCATAACTCCAGAACCCTAAGTCCTAGAGACTCAAGGGTGGTACCGTTGGACTCGGGGTGCACACAAATGGGGGGGTAGGACAAGGTCCCATGTCTCTATCTTTCTCAGCTGAGGATCGGTCAAAACTGACTCTGGTTAAAACCCCAAATTTTCACTCTCCCAACTGACTTATATGGGGGAACTTCAAATGCTCATAACTCCAGAACCCTAAGTCCTAGAGACTCAAGGGTGGTACCGTTGGACTCGGGGTGCACACAAATGGGGGGGTAGGACAAGGTCCCATGTCTCTATCTTTCTCCGCTGAGGATCGGTCAAAACTGACCCTGGTCAAAACTCCAAGCCCTGTACACTCTTAACAACCGTGAACACAAACTTCAACTTGACAAAAAGTACCACAAAAAAGGGGGGTCCAAACCACTCCTAGGGCTCTGAAATGTGTTCCTAAACACTTTCTGGGGGAACACTTTTGGCCTTTCACACTTAGGCAGATTTTCACTCTCCCAACTCACTTATATGGGGGAACTTCAAATGCTCATAACTCCAGAACCCTAAGTCCTAGAGACTCAAGGGTGGTACCGTTGGACTCGGGGTGCACACAAATGGGGGGGTAGGACAAGGTCCCATGTCTCTATCTTTCTCCGCTGAGGATCGGTCAAAACTGACCCTGGTTAAAACCCCAAATTTTCACTCTCCCAACTGACTTATATGGGGGAACTTCAAATGCTCATAACTCCAGAACCCTAAGTCCTAGAGACTCAAGGGTGGTACCGTTGGACTCGGGGTGCACACAAATGGGGGGGTAGGACAAGGTCCCATGTCTCTATCTTTCTCAGCTGAGGATTGGTCAAAACTGACTCTGTTTAAAACCCCAAATTTTCACTCTCCCAACTCACTTATATGGGGGAACTTCAAATGCTCATAACTCCAGAACCCTAAGTCCTAGAGACTCAAGGGTAGTACCGTTGGACTCGGGGTGCACACAAATGGGGGGGTAGGACAAGGTCCCATGTCTCTATCTTTCTCAGCTGAGGATTGGTCAAAACTGACTCTGTTTAAAACCCCAAATTTTCACTCTCCCAACTGACTTATATGGGGGAACTTCAAATGCTCATAACTCCAGAACCCTAAGTCCTAGAGACTCAAGGGTGGTACCGTTGGACTCGGGGTGCACACAAATGGGGGGGTAGGACAAGGTCCCATGTCTCTATCTTTCTCCGCTGAGGATCGGTCAAAACTGACCCTGGTTAAAACCCCAAATTTTCACTCTCCCAACTGACTTATATGGGGGAACTTCAAATGCTCATAACTCCAGAACCCTAAGTCCTAGAGACTCAAGGGTGGTACCGTTGGACTCGGGGTGCACACAAATGGGGGGGTAGGACAAGGTCCCATGTCTCTATCTTTCTCAGCTGAGGATTGGTCAAAACTGACTCTGTTTAAAACCCCAAATTTTCACTCTCCCAACTCACTTATATGGGGGAACTTCAAATGCTCATAACTCCAGAACCCTAAGTCCTAGAGACTCAAGGGTGGTACCGTTGGACTCGGGGTGCACACAAATGGGGGGGTAGGACAAGGTCCCATGTCTGTATCTTGCTCCGCTGAGGATCGGTCAAAACTGACCCTGGTTAAATCCCAAATTTTCACTCTCCCAACTCACTTACATGGGGGAACTTCAAATGCTCATAACTCCGGAACCCTAAGTCCTAGAGACTCAAGGGTGGTACCGCTGGACTCGGGGTGCACACAAATGGGGGGGTAGGACAAGGTCCCATGTCTCTATCTTTCTCCGTTGAGGATCGGTCAAAACTGACTCTGGTTAAAACCCCAAATTTTCACTCTCCCAACTGACTTATATGGGGGAACTTCAAATGCTCATAACTTCAGAACCCTAAGTCCTAGAGACTCAAGGGTGGTACCGTTGGACTCGGGGTGCACACAAATGGGGGGGTAGGACAAGGTCCCATGTCTCTATCTTGCTCCGCTGAGGATCGGTCAAAACTGACCCTGGTCAAAACTCCAAGCCCTGTACATTCTTAACAACCGTGAACACAAACTTCAACTTGACAAAAAGTACCACAAAAAGGGGGGTCCAAACCACTCCTAGGGCTCTGAAATGTGTTCCTAAACACTTTCTGGGGGAACACTTTTGGCCTTTCACACTTAGGCAGATTTGCACTCTCCCAACTGACTTATATGGGGGAACTTCAAATGCTCATAACTCCAGAACCCTAAGTCCTAGAGACTCAAGGGTGGTACCGTTGGACTCGGGGTGCACACAAATGGGGGGGTAGGACAAGGTCCCATGTCTCTATCTTGCTCCGCTGAGGATCGGTCAAAACTGACCCTGGTTAAATCCCAAATTTTCACTCTCCCAACTCACTTATATGGGGGAACTTCAAATGCTCATAACTCCAGAACCCTAAGTCCTAGAGACTCAAGGGTGGTACCGTTGGACTCGGGGTGCACACAAATGGGGGGGTAGGACAAGGTCCCATGTCTCTATCTTTCTCAGCTGAGGATTGGTCAAAACTGACTCTGTTTAAAACCCCAAATTTTCACTCTCCCAACTGACTTATATGGGGGAACTTCAAATGCTCATAACTCCAGAACCCTAAGTCGTAGAGACTCAAGGGTGGTACCGTTGGACTCGGGGTGCACACAAATGGGGGGGTAGGACAAGGTCCCATGTCTCTATCTTGCTCCGCTGAGGATCGGTCAAAACTGACCCTGGTCAAAACTCCAAGCCCTGTACACTCTTAACAACCGTGAACACAAACTTCAACTTGACAAAAAGTACCACAAAAAAGGGGGGTCCAAACCACTCCTAGGGCTCTGAAATGTGTTCCTAAACACTTTCTGGGGGAACACTTTTGGCCTTTCACACTTAGGCAGATTTTCACTCTCCCAACTCACTTATATGGGGGAACTTCAAATGCTCATAACTCCAGAACCCTAAGTCCTAGAGACTCAAGGGTGGTACCGTTGGACTCGGGGTGCACACAAATGGGGGGGTAGGACAAGGTCCCATGTCTCTATCTTTCTCAGCTGAGGATCGGTCAAAACTGACTCTGGTTAAAACCCCAAATTTTCACTCTCCCAACTGACTTATATGGGGGAACTTCAAATGCTCATAACTCCAGAACCCTAAGTCCTAGAGACTCAAGGGTGGTACCGTTGGACTCGGGGTGCACACAAATGGGGGGGGTAGGACAAGGTCCCATGTCTCTATCTTTCTCCGTTGAGGATCGGTCAAAACTGACTCTGGTTAAAACCCCAAATTTTCACTCTCCCAACTGACTTATATGGGGGAACTTCAAATGCTCATAACTTCAGAACCCTAAGTCCTAGAGACTCAAGGGTGGTACCGTTGGACTCGGGGTGCACACAAATGGGGGGGTAGGACAAGGTCCCATGTCTCTATCTTGCTCCGCTGAGGATCGGTCAAAACTGACCCTGGTCAAAACTCCAAGCCCTGTACATTCTTAACAACCGTGAACACAAACTTCAACTTGACAAAAAGTACCACAAAAAGGGGGGTCCAAACCACTCCTAGGGCTCTGAAATGTGTTCCTAAACACTTTCTGGGGGAACACTTTTGGCCTTTCACACTTAGGCAGATTTGCACTCTCCCAACTGACTTATATGGGGGAACTTCAAATGCTCATAACTCCAGAACCCTAAGTCCTAGAGACTCAAGGGTGGTACCGTTGGACTCGGGGTGCACACAAATGGGGGGGTAGGACAAGGTCCCATGTCTCTATCTTTCTCCGCTGAGGATCGGTCAAAACTGACCCTGGTTAAAACCCCAAATTTTCACTCTCCCAACTGACTTATATGGGGGAACTTCAAATGCTCATAACTCCAGAACTCTAAGTCCTAGAGACTCAAGGGTGGTACCGTTGGACTCGGGGTGCACACAAATGGGGGGGTAGGACAAGGTCCCATGTCTCTATCTTTCTCAGCTGAGGATTGGTCAAAACTGACTCTGTTTAAAACCCCAAATTTTCACTCTCCCAACTCACTTATATGGGGGAACTTCAAATGCTCATAACTCCAGAACCCTAAGTCCTAGAGACTCAAGGGTGGTACCGTTGGACTCGGGGTGCACACAAATGGGGGGGTAGGACAAGGTCCCATGTCTCTATCTTTCTCCGCTGAGGATCAGTCAAAACTGACCCTGGTTAAATCCCAAATTTTCACTCTCCCAACTCACTTATATGGGGGAACTTCAAATGCTCATAACTCCAGAACCCTAAGTCCTAGAGACTCAAGGGTGGTACCGTTGGACTCGGGGTGCACACAAATGGGGGGGTAGGACAAGGTCCCATGTCTGTATCTTGCTCCGCTGAGGATCGGTCAAAACTGACCCTGGTTAAATCCCAAATTTTCACTCTCCCAACTCACTTACATGGGGGAACTTCAAACGCTCATAACTCCAGAACCCTAAGTCCTAGAGACTCAAGGGTGGTACCGTTGGACTCGGGGTGCACACAAATGGGGGGGTAGGACAAGGTCCCATGTCTCTATCTTTCTCAGCTGAGGATCGGTCAAAACTGACTCTGGTTAAAACCCCAAATTTTCACTCTCCCAACTGACTTATATGGGGGAACTTCAAATGCTCATAACTCCAGAACCCTAAGTCCTAGAGACTCAAGGGTGGTACCGTTGGACTCGGGGTGCACACAAATGGGGGGGTAGGACAAGGTCCCATGTCTCTATCTTTCTCAGCTGAGGATCGGTCAAAACTGACTCTGTTTAAAACCCCAAATTTTCACTCTCCCAACTGACTTATATGGGGGAACTTCAAATGCTCATAACTCCAGAACCCTAAGTCGTAGAGACTCAAGGGTGGTACCGTTGGACTCGGGGTGCACACAAATGGGGGGGTAGGACAAGGTCCCATGTCTCTATCTTGCTCCGCTGAGGATCGGTCAAAACTGACCCTGGTCAAAACTCCAAGCCCTGTACACTCTTAACAACCGTGAACACAAACTTCAACTTGACAAAAAGTACCACAAAAAAGGGGGGTCCAAACCACTCCTAGGGCTCTGAAATGTGTTCCTAAACACTTTCTGGGGGAACACTTTTGGCCTTTCACACTTAGGCAGATTTTCACTCTCCCAACTGACTTATATGGGGGAACTTCAAATGCTCATAACTCCAGAACCCTAAGTCCTAGAGACTCAAGGGTGGTACCGTTGGACTCGGGGTGCACACAAATGGGGGGGTAGGACAAGGTCCCATGTCTCTATCTTTCTCCGCTGAGGATCGGTCAAAACTGACCCTGGTTAAAACCCCAAATTTTCACTCTCCCAACTGACTTATATGGGGGAACTTCAAATGCTCATAACTCCAGAACCCTAAGTCCTAGAGACTCAAGGGTGGTACCGTTGGACTCGGGGTGCACACAAATGGGGGGGTAGGACAAGGTCCCATGTCTCTATCTTTCTCAGCTGAGGATTGGTCAAAACTGACTCTGTTTAAAACCCCAAATTTTCACTCTCCCAACTCACTTATATGGGGGAACTTCAAATGCTCATAACTCCAGAACCCTAAGTCCTAGAGACTCAAGGGTGGTACCGTTGGACTCGGGGTGCACACAAATGGGGGGGTAGGACAAGGTCCCATGTCTCTATCTTTCTCAGCTGAGGATCGGTCAAAACTGACTCTGGTTAAAACCCCAAATTTTCACTCTCCCAACTGACTTATATGGGGGAACTTCAAATGCTCATAACTCCAGAACCCTAAGTCCTAGAGACTCAAGGGTGGTACCGTTGGACTCGGGGTGCACACAAATGGGGGGGTAGGACAAGGTCCCATGTCTCTATCTTGCTCCGCTGAGGATCGGTCAAAACTGACCCTGGTCAAAACTCCAAGCCCTGTACACTCTTAACAACCGTGAACACCAACTTCAACTTGACAAAAAGTACCACAAAAAGGGGGGTCCAAACCACTCCTAGGGCTCTGAAATGTGTTCCTAAACACTTTCTGGGGGAACACTTTGGGCCTTTCACACTTAGGCAGATTTTCACTCTCCCAACTGACTTATATGGGGGAACTTCAAATGCTCATAACTCCAGAACCCTAAGTCCTAGAGACTCAAGGGTGGTACCGTTGGACTCGGGGTGCACACAAATGGGGGGGTAGGACAAGGTCCCATGTCTCTATCTTTCTCAGCTGAGGATCGGTCAAAACTGACTCTGGTTAAAACCCCAAATTTTCACTCTCCCAACTGACTTATATGGGGGAACTTCAAATGCTCATAACTCCAGAACCCTAAGTCCTAGAGACTCAAGGGTGGTACCGTTGGACTCGGGGTGCACACAAATGGGGGGGTAGGACAAGGTCCCATGTCTCTATCTTTCTCCGTTGAGGATCGGTCAAAACTGACTCTGGTTAAAACCCCAAATTTTCACTCTCCCAACTGACTTATATGGGGGAACTTCAAATGCTCATAACTTCAGAACCCTAAGTCCTAGAGACTCAAGGGTGGTACCGTTGGACTCGGGGTGCACACAAATGGGGGGGTAGGACAAGGTCCCATGTCTCTATCTTGCTCCGCTGAGGATCGGTCAAAACTGACCCTGGTCAAAACTCCAAGCCCTGTACATTCTTAACAACCGTGAACACAAACTTCAACTTGACAAAAAGTACCACAAAAAGGGGGGTCCAAACCACTCCTAGGGCTCTGAAATGTGTTCCTAAACACTTTCTGGGGGAACACTTTTGGCCTTTCACACTTAGGCAGATTTGCACTCTCCCAACTGACTTATATGGGGGAACTTCAAATGCTCATAACTCCAGAACCCTAAGTCCTAGAGACTCAAGGGTGGTACCGTTGGACTCGGGGTGCACACAAATGGGGGGGTAGGACAAGGTCCCATGTCTCTATCTTGCTCCGCTGAGGATCGGTCAAAACTGACCCTGGTCAAAACTCCAAGCCCTGTACACTCTTAACAACCGTGAACACCAACTTCAACTTGACAAAAAGTACCACAAAAAGGGGGGTCCAAACCACTCCTAGGGCTCTGAAATGTGTTCCTAAACACTTTCTGGGGGAACACTTTGGGCCTTTCACACTTAGGCAGATTTTCACTCTCCCAACTGACTTATATGGGGGAACTTCAAATGCTCATAACTCCAGAACCCTAAGTCCTAGAGACTCAAGGGTGGTACCGTTGGACTCGGGGTGCACACAAATGGGGGGGTAGGACAAGGTCCCATGTCTCTATCTTTCTCAGCTGAGGATCGGTCAAAACTGACTCTGGTTAAAACCCCAAATTTTCACTCTCCCAACTGACTTATATGGGGGAACTTCAAATGCTCATAACTCCAGAACCCTAAGTCCTAGAGACTCAAGGGTGGTACCGTTGGACTCGGGGTGCACACAAATGGGGGGGTAGGACAAGGTCCCATGTCTCTATCTTTCTCCGTTGAGGATCGGTCAAAACTGACTCTGGTTAAAACCCCAAATTTTCACTCTCCCAACTGACTTATATGGGGGAACTTCAAATGCTCATAACTTCAGAACCCTAAGTCCTAGAGACTCAAGGGTGGTACCGTTGGACTCGGGGTGCACACAAATGGGGGGGTAGGACAAGGTCCCATGTCTCTATCTTGCTCCGCTGAGGATCGGTCAAAACTGACCCTGGTCAAAACTCCAAGCCCTGTACATTCTTAACAACCGTGAACACAAACTTCAACTTGACAAAAAGTACCACAAAAAGGGGGGTCCAAACCACTCCTAGGGCTCTGAAATGTGTTCCTAAACACTTTCTGGGGGAACACTTTTGGCCTTTCACACTTAGGCAGATTTGCACTCTCCCAACTGACTTATATGGGGGAACTTCAAATGCTCATAACTCCAGAACCCTAAGTCCTAGAGACTCAAGGGTGGTACCGTTGGACTCGGGGTGCACACAAATGGGGGGGTAGGACAAGGTCCCATGTCTCTATCTTTCTCCGCTGAGGATCGGTCAAAACTGACCCTGGTTAAAACCCCAAATTTTCACTCTCCCAACTGACTTATATGGGGGAACTTCAAATGCTCATAACTCCAGAACCCTAAGTCCTAGAGACTCAAGGGTGGTACCGTTGGACTCGGGGTGCACACAAATGGGGGGGTAGGACAAGGTCCCATGTCTCTATCTTTCTCAGCTGAGAATTGTTCAAAACTGACTCTGTTTAAAACCCCAAATTTTCACTCTCCCAACTCACTTATATGGGGGAACTTCAAATGCTCATAACTCCAGAACCCTAAGTCCTAGAGACTCAAGGGTGGTACCGTTGGACTCGGGGTGCACACAAATGGGGGGGTAGGACAAGGTCCCATGTCTCTATCTTTCTCCGCTGAGGATCAGTCAAAACTGACCCTGGTTAAATCCCAAATTTTCACTCTCCCAACTCACTTATATGGGGGAACTTCAAATGCTCATAACTCCAGAACCCTAAGTCCTAGAGACTCAAGGGTGGTACCGTTGGACTCGGGGTGCACACAAATGGGGGGGTAGGACAAGGTCCCATGTCTGTATCTTGCTCCGCTGAGGATCGGTCAAAACTGACCCTGGTTAAATCCCAAATTTTCACTCTCCCAACTCACTTACATGGGGGAACTTCAAACGCTCATAACTCCAGAACCCTAAGTCCTAGAGACTCAAGGGTGGTACCGTTGGACTCGGGGTGCACACAAATGGGGGGGTAGGACAAGGTCCCATGTCTCTATCTTTCTCAGCTGAGGATCGGTCAAAACTGACTCTGTTTAAAACCCCAAATTTTCACTCTCCCAACTGACTTATATGGGGGAACTTCAAATGCTCATAACTTCAGAACCCTAAGTCCTAGAGACTCAAGGGTGGTACCGTTGGACTCGGGGTGCACACAAATGGGGGGGTAGGACAAGGTCCCATGTCTCTATCTTTCTCAGCTGAGGATTGGTCAAAACTGACTCTGTTTAAAACCCCAAATTTTCACTCTCCCAACTGACTTATATGGGGGAACTTCAAATGCTCATAACTCCAGAACCCTAAGTCGTAGAGACTCAAGGGTGGTACCGTTGGACTCGGGGTGCACACAAATGGGGGGGTAGGACAAGGTCCCATGTCTCTATCTTGCTCCGCTGAGGATCGGTCAAAACTGACCCTGGTCAAAACTCCAAGCCCTGTACACTCTTAACAACCGTGAACACAAACTTCAACTTGACAAAAAGTACCACAAAAAAGGGGGGTCCAAACCACTCCTAGGGCTCTGAAATGTGTTCCTAAACACTTTCTGGGGGAACACTTTTGGCCTTTCACACTTAGGCAGATTTTCACTCTCCCAACTGACTTATATGGGGGAACTTCAAATGCTCATAACTCCAGAACCCTAAGTCCTAGAGACTCAAGGGTGGTACCGTTGGACTCGGGGTGCACACAAATGGGGGGGTAGGACAAGGTCCCATGTCTCTATCTTTCTCCGCTGAGGATCGGTCAAAACTGACCCTGGTTAAAACCCCAAATTTTCACTCTCCCAACTGACTTATATGGGGGAACTTCAAATGCTCATAACTCCAGAACCCTAAGTCCTAGAGACTCAAGGGTGGTACCGTTGGACTCGGGGTGCACACAAATGGGGGGGTAGGACAAGGTCCCATGTCTCTATCTTTCTCAGCTGAGGATTGGTCAAAACTGACTCTGTTTAAAACCCCAAATTTTCACTCTCCCAACTCACTTATATGGGGGAACTTCAAATGCTCATAACTCCAGAACCCTAAGTCCTAGAGACTCAAGGGTGGTACCGTTGGACTCGGGGTGCACACAAATGGGGGGGTAGGACAAGGTCCCATGTCTCTATCTTTCTCAGCTGAGGATCGGTCAAAACTGACTCTGGTTAAAACCCCAAATTTTCACTCTCCCAACTGACTTATATGGGGGAACTTCAAATGCTCATAACTCCAGAACCCTAAGTCCTAGAGACTCAAGGGTGGTACCGTTGGACTCGGGGTGCACACAAATGGGGGGGTAGGACAAGGTCCCATGTCTCTATCTTGCTCCGCTGAGGATCGGTCAAAACTGACCCTGGTCAAAACTCCAAGCCCTGTACATTCTTAACAACCGTGAACACAAACTTCAACTTGACAAAAAGTACCACAAAAAGGGGGGTCCAAACCACTCCTAGGGCTCTGAAATGTGTTCCTAAACACTTTCTGGGGGAACACTTTTGGCCTTTCACACTTAGGCAGATTTGCACTCTCCCAACTGACTTATATGGGGGAACTTCAAATGCTCATAACTCCAGAACCCTAAGTCCTAGAGACTCAAGGGTGGTACCGTTGGACTCGGGGTGCACACAAATGGGGGGGTAGGACAAGGTCCCATGTCTCTATCTTGCTCCGCTGAGGATCAGTCAAAACTGACTCTGGTTAAAACCCCAAATTTTCACTCTCCCAACTGACTTATATGGGGGAACTTCAAATGCTCATAACTCCAGAACCCTAAGTCCTAGAGACTCAAGGGTGGTACCGTTGGACTCGGGGTGCACACAAATGGGGGGGGTAGGACAAGGTCCCATGTCTCTATCTTTCTCAGCTGAGGATCGGTCAAAACTGACTCTGGTTAAAACCCCAAATTTTCACTCTCCCAACTGACTTATATGGGGGAACTTCAAATGCTCATAACTCCAGAACCCTAAGTCCTAGAGACTCAAGGGTGGTACCGTTGGACTCGGGGTGCACACAAATGGGGGGGTAGGACAAGGTCCCATGTCTCTATCTTGCTCCGCTGAGGATCGGTCAAAACTGACCCTGGTCAAAACTCCAAGCCCTGTACACTCTTAACAACCGTGAACACCAACTTCAACTTGACAAAAAGTACCACAAAAAGGGGGGTCCAAACCACTCCTAGGGCTCTGAAATGTGTTCCTAAACACTTTCTGGGGGAACACTTTGGGCCTTTCACACTTAGGCAGATTTTCACTCTCCCAACTGACTTATATGGGGGAACTTCAAATGCTCATAACTCCAGAACCCTAAGTCCTAGAGACTCAAGGGTGGTACCGTTGGACTCGGGGTGCACACAAATGGGGGGGTAGGACAAGGTCCCATGTCTCTATCTTTCTCAGCTGAGGATCGGTCAAAACTGACTCTGGTTAAAACCCCAAATTTTCACTCTCCCAACTGACTTATATGGGGGAACTTCAAATGCTCATAACTCCAGAACCCTAAGTCCTAGAGACTCAAGGGTGGTACCGTTGGACTCGGGGTGCACACAAATGGGGGGGTAGGACAAGGTCCCATGTCTCTATCTTTCTCCGCTGAGGATCGGTCAAAACTGACCCTGGTTAAAACCCCAAATTTTCACTCTCCCAACTGACTTATATGGGGGAACTTCAAATGCTCATAACTCCAGAACCCTAAGTCCTAGAGACTCAAGGGTGGTACCGTTGGACTCGGGGTGCACACAAATGGGGGGGTAGGACAAGGTCCCATGTCTCTATCTTTCTCAGCTGAGGATTGGTCAAAACTGACTCTGTTTAAAACCCCAAATTTTCACTCTCCCAACTGACTTATATGGGGGAACTTCAAATGCTCATAACTCCAGAACCCTAAGTCCTAGAGACTCAAGGGTGGTACCGTTGGACTCGGGGTGCACACAAATGGGGGGGTAGGACAAGGTCCCATGTCTCTATCTTTCTCCGCTGAGGATCAGTCAAAACTGACCCTGGTTAAATCCCAAATTTTCACTCTCCCAACTCACTTATATGGGGGAACTTCAAATGCTCATAACTCCAGAACCCTAAGTCCTAGAGACTCAAGGGTGGTACCGTTGGACTCGGGGTGCACACAAATGGGGGGGTAGGACAAGGTCCCATGTCTGTATCTTGCTCCGCTGAGGATCGGTCAAAACTGACCCTGGTTAAATCCCAAATTTTCACTCTCCCAACTCACTTACATGGGGGAACTTCAAACGCTCATAACTCCAGAACCCTAAGTCCTAGAGACTCAAGGGTGGTACCGTTGGACTCGGGGTGCACACAAATGGGGGGGTAGGACAAGGTCCCATGTCTCTATCTTTCTCAGCTGAGGATTGGTCAAAACTGACTCTGTTTAAAACCCCAAATTTTCACTCTCCCAACTGACTTATATGGGGGAACTTCAAATGCTCATAACTTCAGAACCCTAAGTCCTAGAGACTCAAGGGTGGTACCGTTGGACTCGGGGTGCACACAAATGGGGGGGTAGGACAAGGTCCCATGTCTCTATCTTTCTCAGCTGAGGATCGGTCAAAACTGACTCTGGTTAAAATCCCAAATTTTCACTCTCCCAACTGACTTATATGGGGGAACTTCAAATGCTCATAACTCCAGAACCCTAAGTCCTAGAGACTCAAGGGTGGTACCGTTGGACTCGGGGTGCACACAAATGGGGGGGGTAGGACAAGGTCCCATGTCTCTATCTTTCTCAGCTGAGGATTGGTCAAAACTGACTCTGTTTAAAACCCCAAATTTTCACTCTCCCAACTGACTTATATGGGGGAACTTCAAATGCTCATAACTCCAGAACCCTAAGTCCTAGAGACTCAAGGGTGGTACCGTTGGACTCGGGGTGCACACAAATGGGGGGGTAGGACAAGGTCCCATGTCTCTATCTTTCTCAGCTGAGGATCGGTCAAAACTGACTCTGGTTAAAACCCCAAATTTTCACTCTCCCAACTGACTTATATGGGGGAACTTCAAATGCTCATAACTCCAGAACCCTAAGTCCTAGAGACTCAAGGGTGGTACCGTTGGACTCGGGGTGCACACAAATGGGGGGGTAGGACAAGGTCCCATGTCTCTATCTTTCTCAGCTGAGGATCGGTCAAAACTGACTCTGGTTAAAACCCCAAATTTTCACTCTCCCAACTGACTTATATGGGGGAACTTCAAATGCTCATAACTCCAGAACCCTAAGTCCTAGAGACTCAAGGGTGGTACCGTTGGACTCGGGGTGCACACAAATGGGGGGGTAGGACAAGGTCCCATGTCTCTATCTTGCTCCGCTGAGGATCGGTCAAAACTGACCCTGGTCAAAACTCCAAGCCCTGTACATTCTTAACAACCGTGAACACAAACTTCAACTTGACAAAAAGTACCACAAAAAGGGGGGTCCAAACCACTCCTAGGGCTCTGAAATGTGTTCCTAAACACTTTCTGGGGGAACACTTTTGGCCTTTCACACTTAGGCAGATTTGCACTCTCCCAACTGACTTATATGGGGGAACTTCAAATGCTCATAACTCCAGAACCCTAAGTCCTAGAGACTCAAGGGTGGTACCGTTGGACTCGGGGTGCACACAAATGGGGGGGTAGGACAAGGTCCCATGTCTCTATCTTGCTCCGCTGAGGATCGGTCAAAACTGACCCTGGTCAAAACTCCAAGCCCTGTACACTCTTAACAACCGTGAACACCAACTTCAACTTGACAAAAAGTACCACAAAAAGGGGGGTCCAAACCACTCCTAGGGCTCTGAAATGTGTTCCTAAACACTTTCTGGGGGAACACTTTGGGCCTTTCACACTTAGGCAGATTTTCACTCTCCCAACTGACTTATATGGGGGAACTTCAAATGCTCATAACTCCAGAACCCTAAGTCCTAGAGACTCAAGGGTGGTACCGTTGGACTCGGGGTGCACACAAATGGGGGGGTGGGACAAGGTCCCATGTCTCTATCTTTCTCAGCTGAGGATCGGTCAAAACTGACTCTGGTTAAAACCCCAAATTTTCACTCTCCCAACTGACTTATATGGGGGAACTTCAAATGCTCATAACTCCAGAACCCTAAGTCCTAGAGACTCAAGGGTGGTACCGTTGGACTCGGGGTGCACACAAATGGGGGGGTAGGACAAGGTCCCATGTCTCTATCTTTCTCCGTTGAGGATCGGTCAAAACTGACTCTGGTTAAAACCCCAAATTTTCACTCTCCCAACTGACTTATATGGGGGAACTTCAAATGCTCATAACTTCAGAACCCTAAGTCCTAGAGACTCAAGGGTGGTACCGTTGGACTCGGGGTGCACACAAATGGGGGGGTAGGACAAGGTCCCATGTCTCTATCTTGCTCCGCTGAGGATCGGTCAAAACTGACCCTGGTCAAAACTCCAAGCCCTGTACATTCTTAACAACCGTGAACACAAACTTCAACTTGACAAAAAGTACCACAAAAAGGGGGGTCCAAACCACTCCTAGGGCTCTGAAATGTGTTCCTAAACACTTTCTGGGGGAACACTTTTGGCCTTTCACACTTAGGCAGATTTGCACTCTCCCAACTGACTTATATGGGGGAACTTCAAATGCTCATAACTCCAGAACCCTAAGTCCTAGAGACTCAAGGGTGGTACCGTTGGACTCGGGGTGCACACAAATGGGGGGGTAGGACAAGGTCCCATGTCTCTATCTTGCTCCGCTGAGGATCGGTCAAAACTGACCCTGGTCAAAACTCCAAGCCCTGTACACTCTTAACAACCGTGAACACCAACTTCAACTTGACAAAAAGTACCACAAAAAGGGGGGTCCAAACCACTCCTAGGGCTCTGAAATGTGTTCCTAAACACTTTCTGGGGGAACACTTTGGGCCTTTCACACTTAGGCAGATTTTCACTCTCCCAACTGACTTATATGGGGGAACTTCAAATGCTCATAACTCCAGAACCCTAAGTCCTAGAGACTCAAGGGTGGTACCGTTGGACTCGGGGTGCACACAAATGGGGGGGTAGGACAAGGTCCCATGTCTCTATCTTTCTCAGCTGAGGATCGGTCAAAACTGACTCTGGTTAAAACCCCAAATTTTCACTCTCCCAACTGACTTATATGGGGGAACTTCAAATGCTCATAACTCCAGAACCCTAAGTCCTAGAGACTCAAGGGTGGTACCGTTGGACTCGGGGTGCACACAAATGGGGGGGTAGGACAAGGTCCCATGTCTCTATCTTTCTCCGTTGAGGATCGGTCAAAACTGACTCTGGTTAAAACCCCAAATTTTCACTCTCCCAACTGACTTATATGGGGGAACTTCAAATGCTCATAACTTCAGAACCCTAAGTCCTAGAGACTCAAGGGTGGTACCGTTGGACTCGGGGTGCACACAAATGGGGGGGTAGGACAAGGTCCCATGTCTCTATCTTGCTCCGCTGAGGATCGGTCAAAACTGACCCTGGTCAAAACTCCAAGCCCTGTACATTCTTAACAACCGTGAACACAAACTTCAACTTGACAAAAAGTACCACAAAAAGGGGGGTCCAAACCACTCCTAGGGCTCTGAAATGTGTTCCTAAACACTTTCTGGGGGAACACTTTTGGCCTTTCACACTTAGGCAGATTTGCACTCTCCCAACTGACTTATATGGGGGAACTTCAAATGCTCATAACTCCAGAACCCTAAGTCCTAGAGACTCAAGGGTGGTACCGTTGGACTCGGGGTGCACACAAATGGGGGGGTAGGACAAGGTCCCATGTCTCTATCTTTCTCCGCTGAGGATCGGTCAAAACTGACCCTGGTTAAAACCCCAAATTTTCACTCTCCCAACTGACTTATATGGGGGAACTTCAAATGCTCATAACTCCAGAACCCTAAGTCCTAGAGACTCAAGGGTGGTACCGTTGGACTCGGGGTGCACACAAATGGGGGGGTAGGACAAGGTCCCATGTCTCTATCTTTCTCAGCTGAGAATTGTTCAAAACTGACTCTGTTTAAAACCCCAAATTTTCACTCTCCCAACTCACTTATATGGGGGAACTTCAAATGCTCATAACTCCAGAACCCTAAGTCCTAGAGACTCAAGGGTGGTACCGTTGGACTCGGGGTGCACACAAATGGGGGGGTAGGACAAGGTCCCATGTCTCTATCTTTCTCCGCTGAGGATCAGTCAAAACTGACCCTGGTTAAATCCCAAATTTTCACTCTCCCAACTCACTTATATGGGGGAACTTCAAATGCTCCTAACTCCAGAACCCTAAGTCCTAGAGACTCAAGGGTGGTACCGTTGGACTCGGGGTGCACACAAATGGGGGGGTAGGACAAGGTCCCATGTCTGTATCTTGCTCCGCTGAGGATCGGTCAAAACTGACCCTGGTTAAATCCCAAATTTTCACTCTCCCAACTCACTTACATGGGGGAACTTCAAACGCTCATAACTCCAGAACCCTAAGTCCTAGAGACTCAAGGGTGGTACCGTTGGACTCGGGGTGCACACAAATGGGGGGGTAGGACAAGGTCCCATGTCTCTATCTTTCTCAGCTGAGGATTGGTCAAAACTGACTCTGTTTAAAACCCCAAATTTTCACTCTCCCAACTGACTTATATGGGGGAACTTCAAATGCTCATAACTCCAGAACCCTAAGTCCTAGAGACTCAAGGGTGGTACCGTTGGACTCGGGGTGCACACAAATGGGGGGGTAGGACAAGGTCCCATGTCTCTATCTTTCTCAGCTGAGGATCGGTCAAAACTGACTCTGGTTAAAACCCCAAATTTTCACTCTCCCAACTGACTTATATGGGGGAACTTCAAATGCTCATAACTCCAGAACCCTAAGTCCTAGAGACTCAAGGGTGGTACCGTTGGACTCGGGGTGCACACAAATGGGGGGGTAGGACAAGGTCCCATGTCTCTATCTTGCTCCGCTGAGGATCGGTCAAAACTGACCCTGGTCAAAACTCCAAGCCCTGTACATTCTTAACAACCGTGAACACAAACTTCAACTTGACAAAAAGTACCACAAAAAGGGGGGTCCAAACCACTCCTAGGGCTCTGAAATGTGTTCCTAAACACTTTCTGGGGGAACACTTTTGGCCTTTCACACTTAGGCAGATTTGCACTCTCCCAACTGACTTATATGGGGGAACTTCAAATGCTCATAACTCCAGAACCCTAAGTCCTAGAGACTCAAGGGTGGTACCGTTGGACTCGGGGTGCACACAAATGGGGGGGTAGGACAAGGTCCCATGTCTCTATCTTTCTCCGCTGAGGATCGGTCAAAACTGACCCTGGTTAAAACCCCAAATTTTCACTCTCCCAACTGACTTATATGGGGGAACTTCAAATGCTCATAACTCCAGAACCCTAAGTCCTAGAGACTCAAGGGTGGTACCGTTGGACTCGGGGTGCACACAAATGGGGGGGTAGGACAAGGTCCCATGTCTCTATCTTTCTCAGCTGAGGATTGGTCAAAACTGACTCTGTTTAAAACCCCAAATTTTCACTCTCCCAACTCACTTATATGGGGGAACTTCAAATGCTCATAACTCCAGAACCCTAAGTCCTAGAGACTCAAGGGTGGTACCGTTGGACTCGGGGTGCACACAAATGGGGGGGTAGGACAAGGTCCCATGTCTCTATCTTTCTCAGCTGAGGATCGGTCAAAACTGACTCTGGTTAAAACCCCAAATTTTCACTCTCCCAACTCACTTAAATGGGGGAACTTCAAATGCTCATAACTCCGGAACCCTAAGTCCTAGAGACTCAAGGGTGGTACCGTTGGACTCGGGGTGCACACAAATGGGGGGGTAGGACAAGGTCCCATGTCTCTATCTTTCTCAGCTGAGGATCGGTCAAAACTGACTCTGGTTAAAACCCCAAATTTTCACTCTCCCAACTGACTTATATGGGGGAACTTCAAATGCTCATAACTCCAGAACCCTAAGTCCTAGAGACTCAAGGGTGGTACCGTTGGACTCGGGGTGCACACAAATGGGGGGGTAGGACAAGGTCCCATGTCTCTATCTTGCTCCGCTGAGGATCGGTCAAAACTGACCCTGGTCAAAACTCCAAGCCCTGTACATTCTTAACAATCGTGAACACAAACTTCAACTTGACAAAAAGTACCACAAAAAGGGGGGTCCAAACCACTCCTAGGGCTCTGAAATGTGTTCCTAAACACTTTCTGGGGGAACACTTTTGGCCTTTCACACTTAGGCAGATTTGCACTCTCCCAACTGACTTATATGGGGGAACTTCAAATGCTCATAACTCCAGAACCCTAAGTCCTAGAGACTCAAGGGTGGTACCGTTGGACTCGGGGTGCACACAAATGGGGGGGTAGGACAAGGTCCCATGTCTCTATCTTGCTCCGCTGAGGATCGGTCAAAACTGACCCTGGTTAAATCCCAAATTTTCACTCTCCCAACTCACTTATATGGGGGAACTTCAAATGCTCATAACTCCGGAACCCTAAGTCCTAGAGACTCAAGGGTGGTACCGTTGGACTCGGGGTGCACTCAAATGGGGGGTTAGGACAAGGTCCCATGTCTCTATCTTGCTCCGCTGAGGATCGGTCAAAACTGACCCTAGTCAAAACTCCAAGCCCTGTACACTCTTAACAACCGTGAACACCAACTTCAACTTGACAAAAAGTACCACAAAAAGGGTGTCCAAACCACTCCTAGGGCTCTGAAATGTGTTCCTAAACACTTTCTGGGGGAACACTTTGGGCCTTTCACACTTAGGCAGATTTTCACTCTCCCAACTGACTTATATGGGGGAACTTCAAATGCTCATAACTCCAGAACCCTAAGTCCTAGAGACTCAAGGGTGGTACCGTTGGACTCGGGGTGCACACAAATGGGGGGGTAGGACAAGGTCCCATGTCTCTATCTTTCTCAGCTGAGGATTGGTCAAAACTGACTCTGGTTAAATCCCAAATTTTCACTCTCCCAACTCACTTATATGGGGGAACTTCAAATGCTCATAACTCCAGAACCCTAAGTCCTAGAGACTCAAGGGTGGTACCGTTGGACTCGGGGTGCACACAAATGGGGGGGTAGGACAAGGTCCCATGTCTCTATCTTTCTCCGCTGAGGATCAGTCAAAACTGACCCTGGTTAAATCCCAAATTTTCACTCTCCCAACTGACTTATATGGGGGAACTTCAAATGCTCATAACTCCAGAACCCTAAGTCCTAGAGACTCAAGGGTGGTACCGTTGGACTCGGGGTGCACACAAATGGGGGGGTAGGACAAGGTCCCATGTCTCTATCTTTCTCCGCTGAGGATCGGTCAAAACTGACCCTGGTTAAAACCCCAAATTTTCACTCTCCCAACTGACTTATATGGGGGAACTTCAAATGCTCATAACTCCAGAACCCTAAGTCCTAGAGACTCAAGGGTGGTACCGTTGGACTCGGGGTGCACACAAATGGGGGGGTAGGACAAGGTCCCATGTCTCTATCTTTCTCAGCTGAGGATTGGTCAAAACTGACTCTGTTTAAAACCCCAAATTTTGACTCTCCCAACTCACTTATATGGGGGAACTTCAAATGCTCATAACTCCAGAACCCTAAGTCCTAGAGACTCAAGGGTGGTACCGTTGGACTCGGGGTGCACACAAATGGGGGGGTAGGACAAGGTCCCATGTCTCTATCTTGCTCCGCTGAGGATCGGTCAAAACTGACCCTGGTCAAAACTCCAAGCCCTGTACATTCTTAACAACCGTGAACACAAACTTCAACTTGACAAAAAGTACCACAAAAAGGGGGGTCCAAACCACTCCTAGGGCTCTGAAATGTGTTCCTAAACACTTTCTGGGGGAACACTTTTGGCCTTTCACACTTAGGCAGATTTGCACTCTCCCAACTCACTTATATGGGGGAACTTCAAATGCTCATAACTCCAGAACCCTAAGTCCTAGAGACTCAAGGGTGGTACCGTTGGACTCGGGGTGCACACAAATGGGGGGGTAGGACAAGGTCCCATGTCTCTATCTTTCTCAGCTGAGGATCGGTCAAAACTGACTCTGGTTAAAACCCCAAATTTTCACTCTCCCAACTGACTTATATGGGGGAACTTCAAATGCTCATAACTCCAGAACCCTAAGTCCTAGAGACTCAAGGGTGGTACCGTTGGACTCGGGGTGCACACAAATGGGGGGGTAGGACAAGGTCCCATGTCTCTATCTTGCTCCGCTGAGGATCGGTCAAAACTGACCCTGGTCAAAACTCCAAGCCCTGTACATTCTTAACAACCGTGAACACAAACTTCAACTTGACAAAAAGTACCACAAAAAGGGGGGTCCAAACCACTCCTAGGGCTCTGAAATGTGTTCCTAAACACTTTCTGGGGGAACACTTTTGGCCTTTCACACTTAGGCAGATTTGCACTCTCCCAACTCACTTATATGGGGGAACTTCAAATGCTCATAACTCCAGAACCCTAAGTCCTAGAGACTCAAGGGTGGTACCGTTGGACTCGGGGTGCACACAAATGGGGGGGTAGGACAAGGTCCCATGTCTCTATCTTTCTCAGCTGAGGATTGGTCAAAACTGACTCTGTTTAAAACCCCAAATTTTCACTCTCCCAACTGACTTATATGGGGGAACTTCAAATGCTCATAACTCCAGAACCCTAAGTCCTAGAGACTCAAGGGTGGTACCGTTGGACTCGGGGTGCACACAAATGGGGGGGTAGGACAAGGTCCCATGTCTCTATCTTGCTCCGCTGAGGATCGGTCAAAACTGACCCTGGTCAAAACTCCAAGCCCTGTACACTCTTAACAACCGTGAACACAAACTTCAACTTGACAAAAAGTACCACAAAAAAGGGGGGTCCAAACCACTCCTAGGGCTCTGAAATGTGTTCCTAAACACTTTCTGGGGGAACACTTTTGGCCTTTCACACTTAGGCAGATTTTCACTCTCCCAACTGACTTATATGGGGGAACTTCAAATGCTCATAACTCCAGAACCCTAAGTCCTAGAGACTCAAGGGTGGTACCGTTGGACTCGGGGTGCACACAAATGGGGGGGTAGGACAAGGTCCCATGTCTCTATCTTTCTCAGCTGAGGATTGGTCAAAACTGACTCTGTTTAAAACCCCAAATTTTCACTCTCCCAACTCACTTATATGGGGGAACTTCAAATGCTCATAACTCCAGAACCCTAAGTCCTAGAGACTCAAGGGTGGTACCGTTGGACTCGGGGTGCACACAAATGGGGGGGTAGGACAAGGTCCCATGTCTCTATCTTTCTCCGCTGAGGATCAGTCAAAACTGACCCTGGTTAAATCCCAAATTTTCACTCTCCCAACTCACTTATATGGGGGAACTTCAAATGCTCATAACTCCAGAACCCTAAGTCCTAGAGACTCAAGGGTGGTACCGTTGGACTCGGGGTGCACACAAATGGGGGGGTAGGACAAGGTCCCATGTCTGTATCTTGCTCCGCTGAGGATCGGTCAAAACTGACCCTGGTTAAATCCCAAATTTTCACTCTCCCAACTCACTTACATGGGGGAACTTCAAACGCTCATAACTCCAGAACCCTAAGTCCTAGAGACTCAAGGGTGGTACCGTTGGACTCGGGGTGCACACAAATGGGGGGGTAGGACAAGGTCCCATGTCTCTATCTTTCTCAGCTGAGGATCGGTCAAAACTGACTCTGGTTAAAACCCCAAATTTTCACTCTCCCAACTGACTTATATGGGGGAACTTCAAATGCTCATAACTCCAGAACCCTAAGTCCTAGAGACTCAAGAGTGGTACCGTTGGACTCGGGGTGCACACAAATGGGGGGGTAGGACAAGGTCCCATGTCTCTATCTTTCTCAGCTGAGGATCGGTCAAAACTGACTCTGGTTAAAACCCCAAATTTTCACTCTCCCAACTGACTTATATGGGGGAACTTCAAATGCTCATAACTCCAGAACCCTAAGTCCTAGAGACTCAAGGGTGGTACCGTTGGACTCGGGGTGCACACAAATGGGGGGGTAGGACAAGGTCCCATGTCTCTATCTTGCTCCGCTGAGGATCGGTCAAAACTGACCCTGGTCAAAACTCCAAGCCCTGTACATTCTCAACAACCGTGAACACAAACTTCAACTTGACAAAAAGTACCACAAAAAGGGGGGTCCAAACCACTCCTAGGGCTCTGAAATGTGTTCCTAAACACTTTCTGGGGGAACACTTTTGGCCTTTCACACTTAGGCAGATTTGCACTCTCCCAACTGACTTATATGGGGGAACTTCAAATGCTCATAACTCCAGAACCCTAAGTCCTAGAGACTCAAGGGTGGTACCGTTGGACTCGGGGTGCACACAAATGGGGGGGTAGGACAAGGTCCCATGTCTCTATCTTTCTCCGCTGAGGATCGGTCAAAACTGACCCTGGTTAAAACCCCAAATTTTCACTCTCCCAACTGACTTATATGGGGGAACTTCAAATGCTCATAACTCCAGAACCCTAAGTCCTAGAGACTCAAGGGTGGTACCGTTGGACTCGGGGTGCACACAAATGGGGGGGTAGGACAAGGTCCCATGTCTCTATCTTTCTCAGCTGAGGATTGGTCAAAACTGACTCTGTTTAAAACCCCAAATTTTCACTCTCCCAACTCACTTATATGGGGGAACTTCAAATGCTCATAACTCCAGAACCCTAAGTCCTAGAGACTCAAGGGTGGTACCGTTGGACTCGGGGTGCACACAAATGGGGGGGTAGGACAAGGTCCCATGTCTCTATCTTTCTCCGCTGAGGATCGGTCAAAACTGACCCTGGTTAAAACCCCAAATTTTCACTCTCCCAACTGACTTATATGGGGGAACTTCAAATGCTCATAACTCCAGAACCCTAAGTCCTAGAGACTCAAGGGTGGTACCGTTGGACTCGGGGTGCACACAAATGGGGGGGGTAGGACAAGGTCCCATGTCTCTATCTTTCTCAGCTGAGGATTGGTCAAAACTGACTCTGTTTAAAACCCCAAATTTTCACTCTCCCAACTCACTTATATGGGGGAACTTCAAATGCTCATAACTTCAGAACCCTAAGTCCTAGAGACTCAAGGGTGGTACCGTTGGACTCGGGGTGCACACAAATGGGGGGGTAGGACAAGGTCCCATGTCTCTATCTTTCTCAGCTGAGGATTGGTCAAAACTGACTCTGTTTAAAACCCCAAATTTTCACTCTCCCAACTGACTTATATGGGGGAACTTCAAATGCTCATAACTCCAGAACCCTAAGTCGTAGAGACTCAAGGGTGGTACCGTTGGACTCGGGGTGCACACAAATGGGGGGGTAGGACAAGGTCCCATGTCTCTATCTTGCTCCGCTGAGGATCGGTCAAAACTGACCCTGGTCAAAACTCCAAGCCCTGTACACTCTTAACAACCGTGAACACAAACTTCAACTTGACAAAAAGTACCACAAAAAAGGGGGGTCCAAACCACTCCTAGGGCTCTGAAATGTGTTCCTAAACACTTTCTGGGGGAACACTTTTGGCCTTTCACACTTAGGCAGATTTTCACTCTCCCAACTGACTTATATGGGGGAACTTCAAATGCTCATAACTCCAGAACCCTAAGTCCTAGAGACTCAAGGGTGGTACCGTTGGACTCGGGGTGCACACAAATGGGGGGGTAGGACAAGGTCCCATGTCTCTATCTTTCTCCGCTGAGGATCGGTCAAAACTGACCCTGGTTAAAACCCCAAATTTTCACTCTCCCAACTGACTTATATGGGGGAACTTCAAATGCTCATAACTCCAGAACCCTAAGTCCTAGAGACTCAAGGGTGGTACCGTTGGACTCGGGGTGCACACAAATGGGGGGGTAGGACAAGGTCCCATGTCTCTATCTTTCTCAGCTGAGGATTGGTCAAAACTGACTCTGTTTAAAACCCCAAATTTTCACTCTCCCAACTCACTTATATGGGGGAACTTCAAATGCTCATAACTCCAGAACCCTAAGTCCTAGAGACTCAAGGGTGGTACCGTTGGACTCGGGGTGCACACAAATGGGGGGGTAGGACAAGGTCCCATGTCTCTATCTTTCTCAGCTGAGGATCGGTCAAAACTGACTCTGGTTAAAACCCCAAATTTTCACTCTCCCAACTGACTTATATGGGGGAACTTCAAATGCTCATAACTCCAGAACCCTAAGTCCTAGAGACTCAAGGGTGGTACCGTTGGACTCGGGGTGCACACAAATGGGGGGGTAGGACAAGGTCCCATGTCTCTATCTTGCTCCGCTGAGGATCGGTCAAAACTGACCCTGGTCAAAACTCCAAGCCCTGTACATTCTTAACAACCGTGAACACAAACTTCAACTTGACAAAAAGTACCACAAAAAGGGGGGTCCAAACCACTCCTAGGGCTCTGAAATGTGTTCCTAAACACTTTCTGGGGGAACACTTTTGGCCTTTCACACTTAGGCAGATTTGCACTCTCCCAACTGACTTATATGGGGGAACTTCAAATGCTCATAACTCCAGAACCCTAAGTCCTAGAGACTCAAGGGTGGTACCGTTGGACTCGGGGTGCACACAAATGGGGGGGTAGGACAAGGTCCCATGTCTCTATCTTGCTCCGCTGAGGATCAGTCAAAACTGACTCTGGTTAAAACCCCAAATTTTCACTCTCCCAACTGACTTATATGGGGGAACTTCAAATGCTCATAACTCCAGAACCCTAAGTCCTAGAGACTCAAGGGTGGTACCGTTGGACTCGGGGTGCACACAAATGGGGGGGGTAGGACAAGGTCCCATGTCTCTATCTTTCTCAGCTGAGGATCGGTCAAAACTGACTCTGGTTAAAACCCCAAATTTTCACTCTCCCAACTCACTTATATGGGGGAACTTCAAATGCTCATAACTCCAGAACCCTAAGTCCTAGAGACTCAAGGGTGGTACCGTTGGACTCGGGGTGCACACAAATGGGGGGGTAGGACAAGGTCCCATGTCTCTATCTTGCTCCGCTGAGGATCGGTCAAAACTGACCCTGGTCAAAACTCCAAGCCCTGTACACTCTTAACAACCGTGAACACCAACTTCAACTTGACAAAAAGTACCACAAAAAGGGGGGTCCAAACCACTCCTAGGGCTCTGAAATGTGTTCCTAAACACTTTCTGGGGGAACACTTTGGGCCTTTCACACTTAGGCAGATTTGCACTCTCCCAACTGACTTATATGGGGGAACTTCAAATGCTCATAACTCCAGAACCCTAAGTCCTAGAGACTCAAGGGTGGTACCGTTGGACTCGGGGTGCACACAAATGGGGGGGTAGGACAAGGTCCCATGTCTCTATCTTTCTCAGCTGAGGATCGGTCAAAACTGACTCTGGTTAAAACCCCAAATTTTCACTCTCCCAACTGACTTATATGGGGGAACTTCAAATGCTCATAACTCCAGAACCCTAAGTCCTAGAGACTCAAGGGTGGTACCGTTGGACTCGGGGTGCACACAAATGGGGGGGTAGGACAAGGTCCCATGTCTCTATCTTTCTCCGCTGAGGATCGGTCAAAACTGACCCTGGTTAAAACCCCAAATTTTCACTCTCCCAACTGACTTATATGGGGGAACTTCAAATGCTCATAACTCCAGAACCCTAAGTCCTAGAGACTCAAGGGTGGTACCGTTGGACTCGGGGTGCACACAAATGGGGGGGTAGGACAAGGTCCCATGTCTCTATCTTTCTCAGCTGAGGATTGGTCAAAACTGACTCTGTTTAAAACCCCAAATTTTCACTCTCCCAACTGACTTATATGGGGGAACTTCAAATGCTCATAACTCCAGAACCCTAAGTCCTAGAGACTCAAGGGTGGTACCGTTGGACTCGGGGTGCACACAAATGGGGGGGTAGGACAAGGTCCCATGTCTCTATCTTTCTCCGCTGAGGATCAGTCAAAACTGACCCTGGTTAAATCCCAAATTTTCACTCTCCCAACTCACTTATATGGGGGAACTTCAAATGCTCATAACTCCAGAACCCTAAGTCCTAGAGACTCAAGGGTGGTACCGTTGGACTCGGGGTGCACACAAATGGGGGGGTAGGACAAGGTCCCATGTCTGTATCTTGCTCCGCTGAGGATCGGTCAAAACTGACCCTGGTTAAATCCCAAATTTTCACTCTCCCAACTCACTTACATGGGGGAACTTCAAACGCTCATAACTCCAGAACCCTAAGTCCTAGAGACTCAAGGGTGGTACCGTTGGACTCGGGGTGCACACAAATGGGGGGGTAGGACAAGGTCCCATGTCTCTATCTTTCTCAGCTGAGGATTGGTCAAAACTGACTCTGTTTAAAACCCCAAATTTTCACTCTCCCAACTGACTTATATGGGGGAACTTCAAATGCTCATAACTTCAGAACCCTAAGTCCTAGAGACTCAAGGGTGGTACCGTTGGACTCGGGGTGCACACAAATGGGGGGGTAGGACAAGGTCCCATGTCTCTATCTTTCTCAGCTGAGGATCGGTCAAAACTGACTCTGGTTAAAATCCCAAATTTTCACTCTCCCAACTGACTTATATGGGGGAACTTCAAATGCTCATAACTCCAGAACCCTAAGTCCTAGAGACTCAAGGGTGGTACCGTTGGACTCGGGGTGCACACAAATGGGGGGGGTAGGACAAGGTCCCATGTCTCTATCTTTCTCAGCTGAGGATTGGTCAAAACTGACTCTGTTTAAAACCCCAAATTTTCACTCTCCCAACTGACTTATATGGGGGAACTTCAAATGCTCATAACTCCAGAACCCTAAGTCCTAGAGACTCAAGGGTGGTACCGTTGGACTCGGGGTGCACACAAATGGGGGGGTAGGACAAGGTCCCATGTCTCTATCTTTCTCAGCTGAGGATCGGTCAAAACTGACTCTGGTTAAAACCCCAAATTTTCACTCTCCCAACTGACTTATATGGGGGAACTTCAAATGCTCATAACTCCAGAACCCTAAGTCCTAGAGACTCAAGGGTGGTACCGTTGGACTCGGGGTGCACACAAATGGGGGGGTAGGACAAGGTCCCATGTCTCTATCTTTCTCAGCTGAGGATCGGTCAAAACTGACTCTGGTTAAAACCCCAAATTTTCACTCTCCCAACTGACTTATATGGGGGAACTTCAAATGCTCATAACTCCAGAACCCTAAGTCCTAGAGACTCAAGGGTGGTACCGTTGGACTCGGGGTGCACACAAATGGGGGGGTAGGACAAGGTCCCATGTCTCTATCTTGCTCCGCTGAGGATCGGTCAAAACTGACCCTGGTCAAAACTCCAAGCCCTGTACATTCTTAACAACCGTGAACACAAACTTCAACTTGACAAAAAGTACCACAAAAAGGGGGGTCCAAACCACTCCTAGGGCTCTGAAATGTGTTCCTAAACACTTTCTGGGGGAACACTTTTGGCCTTTCACACTTAGGCAGATTTGCACTCTCCCAACTGACTTATATGGGGGAACTTCAAATGCTCATAACTCCAGAACCCTAAGTCCTAGAGACTCAAGGGTGGTACCGTTGGACTCGGGGTGCACACAAATGGGGGGGTAGGACAAGGTCCCATGTCTCTATCTTGCTCCGCTGAGGATCGGTCAAAACTGACCCTGGTCAAAACTCCAAGCCCTGTACACTCTTAACAACCGTGAACACCAACTTCAACTTGACAAAAAGTACCACAAAAAGGGGGGTCCAAACCACTCCTAGGGCTCTGAAATGTGTTCCTAAACACTTTCTGGGGGAACACTTTGGGCCTTTCACACTTAGGCAGATTTTCACTCTCCCAACTGACTTATATGGGGGAACTTCAAATGCTCATAACTCCAGAACCCTAAGTCCTAGAGACTCAAGGGTGGTACCGTTGGACTCGGGGTGCACACAAATGGGGGGGTGGGACAAGGTCCCATGTCTCTATCTTTCTCAGCTGAGGATCGGTCAAAACTGACTCTGGTTAAAACCCCAAATTTTCACTCTCCCAACTGACTTATATGGGGGAACTTCAAATGCTCATAACTCCAGAACCCTAAGTCCTAGAGACTCAAGGGTGGTACCGTTGGACTCGGGGTGCACACAAATGGGGGGGTAGGACAAGGTCCCATGTCTCTATCTTTCTCCGTTGAGGATCGGTCAAAACTGACTCTGGTTAAAACCCCAAATTTTCACTCTCCCAACTGACTTATATGGGGGAACTTCAAATGCTCATAACTTCAGAACCCTAAGTCCTAGAGACTCAAGGGTGGTACCGTTGGACTCGGGGTGCACACAAATGGGGGGGTAGGACAAGGTCCCATGTCTCTATCTTGCTCCGCTGAGGATCGGTCAAAACTGACCCTGGTCAAAACTCCAAGCCCTGTACATTCTTAACAACCGTGAACACAAACTTCAACTTGACAAAAAGTACCACAAAAAGGGGGGTCCAAACCACTCCTAGGGCTCTGAAATGTGTTCCTAAACACTTTCTGGGGGAACACTTTTGGCCTTTCACACTTAGGCAGATTTGCACTCTCCCAACTGACTTATATGGGGGAACTTCAAATGCTCATAACTCCAGAACCCTAAGTCCTAGAGACTCAAGGGTGGTACCGTTGGACTCGGGGTGCACACAAATGGGGGGGTAGGACAAGGTCCCATGTCTCTATCTTGCTCCGCTGAGGATCGGTCAAAACTGACCCTGGTCAAAACTCCAAGCCCTGTACACTCTTAACAACCGTGAACACCAACTTCAACTTGACAAAAAGTACCACAAAAAGGGGGGTCCAAACCACTCCTAGGGCTCTGAAATGTGTTCCTAAACACTTTCTGGGGGAACACTTTGGGCCTTTCACACTTAGGCAGATTTTCACTCTCCCAACTGACTTATATGGGGGAACTTCAAATGCTCATAACTCCAGAACCCTAAGTCCTAGAGACTCAAGGGTGGTACCGTTGGACTCGGGGTGCACACAAATGGGGGGGTAGGACAAGGTCCCATGTCTCTATCTTTCTCAGCTGAGGATCGGTCAAAACTGACTCTGGTTAAAACCCCAAATTTTCACTCTCCCAACTGACTTATATGGGGGAACTTCAAATGCTCATAACTCCAGAACCCTAAGTCCTAGAGACTCAAGGGTGGTACCGTTGGACTCGGGGTGCACACAAATGGGGGGGTAGGACAAGGTCCCATGTCTCTATCTTTCTCCGTTGAGGATCGGTCAAAACTGACTCTGGTTAAAACCCCAAATTTTCACTCTCCCAACTGACTTATATGGGGGAACTTCAAATGCTCATAACTTCAGAACCCTAAGTCCTAGAGACTCAAGGGTGGTACCGTTGGACTCGGGGTGCACACAAATGGGGGGGTAGGACAAGGTCCCATGTCTCTATCTTGCTCCGCTGAGGATCGGTCAAAACTGACCCTGGTCAAAACTCCAAGCCCTGTACATTCTTAACAACCGTGAACACAAACTTCAACTTGACAAAAAGTACCACAAAAAGGGGGGTCCAAACCACTCCTAGGGCTCTGAAATGTGTTCCTAAACACTTTCTGGGGGAACACTTTTGGCCTTTCACACTTAGGCAGATTTGCACTCTCCCAACTGACTTATATGGGGGAACTTCAAATGCTCATAACTCCAGAACCCTAAGTCCTAGAGACTCAAGGGTGGTACCGTTGGACTCGGGGTGCACACAAATGGGGGGGTAGGACAAGGTCCCATGTCTCTATCTTTCTCCGCTGAGGATCGGTCAAAACTGACCCTGGTTAAAACCCCAAATTTTCACTCTCCCAACTGACTTATATGGGGGAACTTCAAATGCTCATAACTCCAGAACCCTAAGTCCTAGAGACTCAAGGGTGGTACCGTTGGACTCGGGGTGCACACAAATGGGGGGGTAGGACAAGGTCCCATGTCTCTATCTTTCTCAGCTGAGAATTGTTCAAAACTGACTCTGTTTAAAACCCCAAATTTTCACTCTCCCAACTCACTTATATGGGGGAACTTCAAATGCTCATAACTCCAGAACCCTAAGTCCTAGAGACTCAAGGGTGGTACCGTTGGACTCGGGGTGCACACAAATGGGGGGGTAGGACAAGGTCCCATGTCTCTATCTTTCTCCGCTGAGGATCAGTCAAAACTGACCCTGGTTAAATCCCAAATTTTCACTCTCCCAACTCACTTATATGGGGGAACTTCAAATGCTCCTAACTCCAGAACCCTAAGTCCTAGAGACTCAAGGGTGGTACCGTTGGACTCGGGGTGCACACAAATGGGGGGGTAGGACAAGGTCCCATGTCTGTATCTTGCTCCGCTGAGGATCGGTCAAAACTGACCCTGGTTAAATCCCAAATTTTCACTCTCCCAACTCACTTACATGGGGGAACTTCAAACGCTCATAACTCCAGAACCCTAAGTCCTAGAGACTCAAGGGTGGTACCGTTGGACTCGGGGTGCACACAAATGGGGGGGTAGGACAAGGTCCCATGTCTCTATCTTTCTCAGCTGAGGATTGGTCAAAACTGACTCTGTTTAAAACCCCAAATTTTCACTCTCCCAACTGACTTATATGGGGGAACTTCAAATGCTCATAACTCCAGAACCCTAAGTCCTAGAGACTCAAGGGTGGTACCGTTGGACTCGGGGTGCACACAAATGGGGGGGTAGGACAAGGTCCCATGTCTCTATCTTTCTCAGCTGAGGATCGGTCAAAACTGACTCTGGTTAAAACCCCAAATTTTCACTCTCCCAACTGACTTATATGGGGGAACTTCAAATGCTCATAACTCCAGAACCCTAAGTCCTAGAGACTCAAGGGTGGTACCGTTGGACTCGGGGTGCACACAAATGGGGGGGTAGGACAAGGTCCCATGTCTCTATCTTGCTCCGCTGAGGATCGGTCAAAACTGACCCTGGTCAAAACTCCAAGCCCTGTACATTCTTAACAACCGTGAACACAAACTTCAACTTGACAAAAAGTACCACAAAAAGGGGGGTCCAAACCACTCCTAGGGCTCTGAAATGTGTTCCTAAACACTTTCTGGGGGAACACTTTTGGCCTTTCACACTTAGGCAGATTTGCACTCTCCCAACTGACTTATATGGGGGAACTTCAAATGCTCATAACTCCAGAACCCTAAGTCCTAGAGACTCAAGGGTGGTACCGTTGGACTCGGGGTGCACACAAATGGGGGGGTAGGACAAGGTCCCATGTCTCTATCTTTCTCCGCTGAGGATCGGTCAAAACTGACCCTGGTTAAAACCCCAAATTTTCACTCTCCCAACTGACTTATATGGGGGAACTTCAAATGCTCATAACTCCAGAACCCTAAGTCCTAGAGACTCAAGGGTGGTACCGTTGGACTCGGGGTGCACACAAATGGGGGGGTAGGACAAGGTCCCATGTCTCTATCTTTCTCAGCTGAGGATTGGTCAAAACTGACTCTGTTTAAAACCCCAAATTTTCACTCTCCCAACTCACTTATATGGGGGAACTTCAAATGCTCATAACTCCAGAACCCTAAGTCCTAGAGACTCAAGGGTGGTACCGTTGGACTCGGGGTGCACACAAATGGGGGGGTAGGACAAGGTCCCATGTCTCTATCTTTCTCAGCTGAGGATCGGTCAAAACTGACTCTGGTTAAAACCCCAAATTTTCACTCTCCCAACTCACTTAAATGGGGGAACTTCAAATGCTCATAACTCCGGAACCCTAAGTCCTAGAGACTCAAGGGTGGTACCGTTGGACTCGGGGTGCACACAAATGGGGGGGTAGGACAAGGTCCCATGTCTCTATCTTTCTCAGCTGAGGATCGGTCAAAACTGACTCTGGTTAAAACCCCAAATTTTCACTCTCCCAACTGACTTATATGGGGGAACTTCAAATGCTCATAACTCCAGAACCCTAAGTCCTAGAGACTCAAGGGTGGTACCGTTGGACTCGGGGTGCACACAAATGGGGGGGTAGGACAAGGTCCCATGTCTCTATCTTGCTCCGCTGAGGATCGGTCAAAACTGACCCTGGTCAAAACTCCAAGCCCTGTACATTCTTAACAACCGTGAACACAAACTTCAACTTGACAAAAAGTACCACAAAAAGGGGGGTCCAAACCACTCCTAGGGCTCTGAAATGTGTTCCTAAACACTTTCTGGGGGAACACTTTTGGCCTTTCACACTTAGGCAGATTTGCACTCTCCCAACTGACTTATATGGGGGAACTTCAAATGCTCATAACTCCAGAACCCTAAGTCCTAGAGACTCAAGGGTGGTACCGTTGGACTCGGGGTGCACACAAATGGGGGGGTAGGACAAGGTCCCATGTCTCTATCTTGCTCCGCTGAGGATCGGTCAAAACTGACCCTGGTTAAATCCCAAATTTTCACTCTCCCAACTCACTTATATGGGGGAACTTCAAATGCTCATAACTCCGGAACCCTAAGTCCTAGAGACTCAAGGGTGGTACCGTTGGACTCGGGGTGCACTCAAATGGGGGGTTAGGACAAGGTCCCATGTCTCTATCTTGCTCCGCTGAGGATCGGTCAAAACTGACCCTAGTCAAAACTCCAAGCCCTGTACACTCTTAACAACCGTGAACACCAACTTCAACTTGACAAAAAGTACCACAAAAAGGGTGTCCAAACCACTCCTAGGGCTCTGAAATGTGTTCCTAAACACTTTCTGGGGGAACACTTTGGGCCTTTCACACTTAGGCAGATTTTCACTCTCCCAACTGACTTATATGGGGGAACTTCAAATGCTCATAACTCCAGAACCCTAAGTCCTAGAGACTCAAGGGTGGTACCGTTGGACTCGGGGTGCACACAAATGGGGGGGTAGGACAAGGTCCCATGTCTCTATCTTTCTCAGCTGAGGATTGGTCAAAACTGACTCTGGTTAAATCCCAAATTTTCACTCTCCCAACTCACTTATATGGGGGAACTTCAAATGCTCATAACTCCAGAACCCTAAGTCCTAGAGACTCAAGGGTGGTACCGTTGGACTCGGGGTGCACACAAATGGGGGGGTAGGACAAGGTCCCATGTCTCTATCTTTCTCCGCTGAGGATCAGTCAAAACTGACCCTGGTTAAATCCCAAATTTTCACTCTCCCAACTGACTTATATGGGGGAACTTCAAATGCTCATAACTCCAGAACCCTAAGTCCTAGAGACTCAAGGGTGGTACCGTTGGACTCGGGGTGCACACAAATGGGGGGGTAGGACAAGGTCCCATGTCTCTATCTTTCTCCGCTGAGGATCGGTCAAAACTGACCCTGGTTAAAACCCCAAATTTTCACTCTCCCAACTGACTTATATGGGGGAACTTCAAATGCTCATAACTCCAGAACCCTAAGTCCTAGAGACTCAAGGGTGGTACCGTTGGACTCGGGGTGCACACAAATGGGGGGGTAGGACAAGGTCCCATGTCTCTATCTTTCTCAGCTGAGGATTGGTCAAAACTGACTCTGTTTAAAACCCCAAATTTTCACTCTCCCAACTCACTTATATGGGGGAACTTCAAATGCTCATAACTCCAGAACCCTAAGTCCTAGAGACTCAAGGGTGGTACCGTTGGACTCGGGGTGCACACAAATGGGGGGGTAGGACAAGGTCCCATGTCTCTATCTTGCTCCGCTGAGGATCGGTCAAAACTGACCCTGGTCAAAACTCCAAGCCCTGTACATTCTTAACAACCGTGAACACAAACTTCAACTTGACAAAAAGTACCACAAAAAGGGGGGTCCAAACCACTCCTAGGGCTCTGAAATGTGTTCCTAAACACTTTCTGGGGGAACACTTTTGGCCTTTCACACTTAGGCAGATTTGCACTCTCCCAACTCACTTATATGGGGGAACTTCAAATGCTCATAACTCCAGAACCCTAAGTCCTAGAGACTCAAGGGTGGTACCGTTGGACTCGGGGTGCACACAAATGGGGGGGTAGGACAAGGTCCCATGTCTCTATCTTTCTCAGCTGAGGATCGGTCAAAACTGACTCTGGTTAAAACCCCAAATTTTCACTCTCCCAACTGACTTATATGGGGGAACTTCAAATGCTCATAACTCCAGAACCCTAAGTCCTAGAGACTCAAGGGTGGTACCGTTGGACTCGGGGTGCACACAAATGGGGGGGTAGGACAAGGTCCCATGTCTCTATCTTGCTCCGCTGAGGATCGGTCAAAACTGACCCTGGTCAAAACTCCAAGCCCTGTACATTCTTAACAACCGTGAACACAAACTTCAACTTGACAAAAAGTACCACAAAAAGGGGGGTCCAAACCACTCCTAGGGCTCTGAAATGTGTTCCTAAACACTTTCTGGGGGAACACTTTTGGCCTTTCACACTTAGGCAGATTTGCACTCTCCCAACTCACTTATATGGGGGAACTTCAAATGCTCATAACTCCAGAACCCTAAGTCCTAGAGACTCAAGGGTGGTACCGTTGGACTCGGGGTGCACACAAATGGGGGGGTAGGACAAGGTCCCATGTCTCTATCTTTCTCAGCTGAGGATTGGTCAAAACTGACTCTGTTTAAAACCCCAAATTTTCACTCTCCCAACTGACTTATATGGGGGAACTTCAAATGCTCATAACTCCAGAACCCTAAGTCCTAGAGACTCAAGGGTGGTACCGTTGGACTCGGGGTGCACACAAATGGGGGGGTAGGACAAGGTCCCATGTCTCTATCTTGCTCCGCTGAGGATCGGTCAAAACTGACCCTGGTCAAAACTCCAAGCCCTGTACACTCTTAACAACCGTGAACACAAACTTCAACTTGACAAAAAGTACCACAAAAAAGGGGGGTCCAAACCACTCCTAGGGCTCTGAAATGTGTTCCTAAACACTTTCTGGGGGAACACTTTTGGCCTTTCACACTTAGGCAGATTTTCACTCTCCCAACTGACTTATATGGGGGAACTTCAAATGCTCATAACTCCAGAACCCTAAGTCCTAGAGACTCAAGGGTGGTACCGTTGGACTCGGGGTGCACACAAATGGGGGGGTAGGACAAGGTCCCATGTCTCTATCTTTCTCAGCTGAGGATTGGTCAAAACTGACTCTGTTTAAAACCCCAAATTTTCACTCTCCCAACTCACTTATATGGGGGAACTTCAAATGCTCATAACTCCAGAACCCTAAGTCCTAGAGACTCAAGGGTGGTACCGTTGGACTCGGGGTGCACACAAATGGGGGGGTAGGACAAGGTCCCATGTCTCTATCTTTCTCCGCTGAGGATCAGTCAAAACTGACCCTGGTTAAATCCCAAATTTTCACTCTCCCAACTCACTTATATGGGGGAACTTCAAATGCTCATAACTCCAGAACCCTAAGTCCTAGAGACTCAAGGGTGGTACCGTTGGACTCGGGGTGCACACAAATGGGGGGGTAGGACAAGGTCCCATGTCTGTATCTTGCTCCGCTGAGGATCGGTCAAAACTGACCCTGGTTAAATCCCAAATTTTCACTCTCCCAACTCACTTACATGGGGGAACTTCAAACGCTCATAACTCCAGAACCCTAAGTCCTAGAGACTCAAGGGTGGTACCGTTGGACTCGGGGTGCACACAAATGGGGGGGTAGGACAAGGTCCCATGTCTCTATCTTTCTCAGCTGAGGATCGGTCAAAACTGACTCTGGTTAAAACCCCAAATTTTCACTCTCCCAACTGACTTATATGGGGGAACTTCAAATGCTCATAACTCCAGAACCCTAAGTCCTAGAGACTCAAGAGTGGTACCGTTGGACTCGGGGTGCACACAAATGGGGGGGTAGGACAAGGTCCCATGTCTCTATCTTTCTCAGCTGAGGATCGGTCAAAACTGACTCTGGTTAAAACCCCAAATTTTCACTCTCCCAACTGACTTATATGGGGGAACTTCAAATGCTCATAACTCCAGAACCCTAAGTCCTAGAGACTCAAGGGTGGTACCGTTGGACTCGGGGTGCACACAAATGGGGGGGTAGGACAAGGTCCCATGTCTCTATCTTGCTCCGCTGAGGATCGGTCAAAACTGACCCTGGTCAAAACTCCAAGCCCTGTACATTCTCAACAACCGTGAACACAAACTTCAACTTGACAAAAAGTACCACAAAAAGGGGGGTCCAAACCACTCCTAGGGCTCTGAAATGTGTTCCTAAACACTTTCTGGGGGAACACTTTTGGCCTTTCACACTTAGGCAGATTTGCACTCTCCCAACTGACTTATATGGGGGAACTTCAAATGCTCATAACTCCAGAACCCTAAGTCCTAGAGACTCAAGGGTGGTACCGTTGGACTCGGGGTGCACACAAATGGGGGGGTAGGACAAGGTCCCATGTCTCTATCTTTCTCCGCTGAGGATCGGTCAAAACTGACCCTGGTTAAAACCCCAAATTTTCACTCTCCCAACTGACTTATATGGGGGAACTTCAAATGCTCATAACTCCAGAACCCTAAGTCCTAGAGACTCAAGGGTGGTACCGTTGGACTCGGGGTGCACACAAATGGGGGGGTAGGACAAGGTCCCATGTCTCTATCTTTCTCAGCTGAGGATTGGTCAAAACTGACTCTGTTTAAAACCCCAAATTTTCACTCTCCCAACTCACTTATATGGGGGAACTTCAAATGCTCATAACTCCAGAACCCTAAGTCCTAGAGACTCAAGGGTGGTACCGTTGGACTCGGGGTGCACACAAATGGGGGGGTAGGACAAGGTCCCATGTCTCTATCTTTCTCCGCTGAGGATCGGTCAAAACTGACCCTGGTTAAAACCCCAAATTTTCACTCTCCCAACTGACTTATATGGGGGAACTTCAAATGCTCATAACTCCAGAACCCTAAGTCCTAGAGACTCAAGGGTGGTACCGTTGGACTCGGGGTGCACACAAATGGGGGGGTAGGACAAGGTCCCATGTCTCTATCTTTCTCAGCTGAGGATTGGTCAAAACTGACTCTGTTTAAAACCCCAAATTTTCACTCTCCCAACTCACTTATATGGGGGAACTTCAAATGCTCATAACTCCAGAACCCTAAGTCCTAGAGACTCAAGGGTGGTACCGTTGGACTCGGGGTGCACACAAATGGGGGGGTAGGACAAGGTCCCATGTCTCTATCTTTCTCAGCTGAGGATCGGTCAAAACTGACTCTGGTTAAAACCCCAAATTTTCACTCTCCCAACTCACTTATATGGGGGAACTTCAAATGCTCATAACTCCAGAACCCTAAGTCCTAGAGACTCAAGGGTGGTACCGTTGGACTCGGGGTGCACACAAATGGGGGGGTAGGACAAGGTCCCATGTCTCTATCTTGCTCCGCTGAGGATCGGTCAAAACTGACCCTGGTCAAAACTCCAAGCCCTGTACATTCTTAACAACCGTGAACACAAACTTCAACTTGACAAAAAGTACCACAAAAAGGGGGGTCCAAACCACTCCTAGGGCTCTGAAATGTGTTCCTAAACACTTTCTGGGGGAACACTTTTGGCCTTTCACACTTAGGCAGATTTGCACTCTCCCAACTGACTTATATGGGGGAACTTCAAATGCTCATAACTCCAGAACCCTAAGTCCTAGAGACTCAAGGGTGGTACCGTTGGACTCGGGGTGCACACAAATGGGGGGGTAGGACAAGGTCCCATGTCTCTATCTTGCTCCGCTGAGGATCAGTCAAAACTGACTCTGGTTAAAACCCCAAATTTTCACTCTCCCAACTGACTTATATGGGGGAACTTCAAATGCTCATAACTCCAGAACCCTAAGTCCTAGAGACTCAAGGGTGGTACCGTTGGACTCGGGGTGCACACAAATGGGGGGGTAGGACAAGGTCCCATGTCTCTATCTTTCTCAGCTGAGGATCGGTCAAAACTGACTCTGGTTAAAACCCCAAATTTTCACTCTCCCAACTCACTTATATGGGGGAACTTCAAATGCTCATAACTCCAGAACCCTAAGTCCTAGAGACTCAAGGGTGGTACCGTTGGACTCGGGGTGCACACAAATGGGGGGGTAGGACAAGGTCCCATGTCTCTATCTTGCTCCGCTGAGGATCGGTCAAAACTGACCCTGGTCAAAACTCCAAGCCCTGTACATTCTTAACAACCGTGAACACAAACTTCAACTTGACAAAAAGTACCACAAAAAGGGGGGTCCAAACCACTCCTAGGGCTCTGAAATGTGTTCCTAAACACTTTCTGGGGGAACACTTTTGGCCTTTCACACTTAGGCAGATTTGCACTCTCCCAACTGACTTATATGGGGGAATTTCAAATGCTCATAACTCCAGAACCCTAAGTCCTAGAGACTCAAGGGTGGTACCGTTGGACTCGGGGTGCACACAAATGGGGGGGTAGGACAAGGTCCCATGTCTCTATCTTTCTCAGCTGAGGATCGGTCAAAACTGACTCTGGTTAAAACCCCAAATTTTCACTCTCCCAACTGACTTATAGGGGGGAACTTCAAATGCTCATAACTCCAGAACCCTAAGTCCTAGAGACTCAAGGGTGGTACCGTTGGACTCGGGGTGCACACAAATGGGGGGGGTAGGACGAGGTCCCATGTCTCTATATTTCTCAGCTGAGGATCGGTCAAAACTGACTCTGGTTAAAACCCCAAATTTTCACTCTCCCAACTGACTTATATGGGGGAACTTCAAATGCTCATAACTCCAGAACCCTAAGTCCTAGAGACTCAAGGGTGGTACCGTTGGACTCGGGGTGCACACAAATGGGGGGGTAGGACAAGGTCCCATGTCTCTATCTTGCTCCGCTGAGGATCGGTCAAAACTGACCCTGGTCAAAACTCCAAGCCCTGTACATTCTTAACAACCGTGAACACAAACTTCAACTTGACAAAAAGTACCACAAAAAGGGGGGTCCAAACCACTCCTAGGGCTCTGAAATGTGTTCCTAAACACTTTCTGGGGGAACACTTTTGGCCTTTCACAGGCAGATTTTCACTCTCCCAACTCACTTATATGGGGGAACTTCAAATGCTCATAACTCCAGAACCCTAAGTCCTAGAGACTCAAGGGTGGTACCGTTGGACTCGGGGTGCACACAAATGGGGGGGGTAGGACAAGGTCCCATGTCTCTATCTTTCTCAGCTGAGGATCGGTCAAAACTGACTCTGGTTAAAACCCCAAATTTTCACTCTCCCAACTGACTTATATGGGGGAACTTCAAATGCTCATAACTCCAGAACCCTAAGTCCTAGAGACTCAAGGGTGGTACCGTTGGACTCGGGGTGCACACGAATGGGGGGGTAGGACAAGGTCCCATGTCTCTATCTTTCTCCGTTGAGGATCGGTCAAAACTGACTCTGGTTAAAACCCCAAATTTTCACTCTCCCAACTGACTTATATGGGGGAACTTCAAATGCTCATAACTCCAGAACCCTAAGTCCTAGAGACTCAAGGGTGGTACCGTTGGACTCGGGGTGCACACAAATGGGGGGGTAGGACAAGGTCCCATGTCTCTATCTTGCTCCGCTGAGGATCGGTCAAAACTGACCCTGGTCAAAACTCCAAGCCCTGTACACTCTTAACAACCGTGAACACCAACTTCAACTTGACAAAAAGTACCACAAAAAGGGGGGTCCAAACCACTCCTAGGGCTCTGAAATGTGTTCCTAAACACTTTCTGGGGGAACACTTTGGGCCTTTCACACTTAGGCAGATTTTCACTCTCCCAACTGACTTATATGGGGGAACTTCAAATGCTCATAACTCCAGAACCCTAAGTCCTAGAGACTCAAGGGTGGTACCGTTGGACTCGGGGTGCACACAAATGGGGGGGTAGGACAAGGTCCCATGTCTCTATCTTTCTCAGCTGAGGATCGGTCAAAACTGACTCTGGTTAAAACCCCAAATTTTCACTCTCCCAACTGACTTATATGGGGGAACTTCAAATGCTCATAACTCCAGAACCCTAAGTCCTAGAGACTCAAGGGTGGTACCGTTGGACTCGGGGTGCACACAAATGGGGGGGTAGGACGAGGTCCCATGTCTCTATCTTGCTCCGCTGAGGATCGGTCAAAACTGACCCTGGTCAAAACTCCAAGCCCTGTACACTCTTAACAACCGTGAACACCAACTTCAACTTGACAAAAAGTACCACAAAAAGGGGGGTCCAAACCACTCCTAGGGCTCTGAAATGTGTTCCTAAACACTTTCTGGGGGAACACTTTGGGCCTTTCACACTTAGGCAGATTTTCACTCTCCCAACTGACTTATATGGGGGAACTTCAAATGCTCATAACTCCAGAACCCTAAGTCCTAGAGACTCAAGGGTGGTACCGTTGGACTCGGGGTGCACACAAATGGGGGGGTAGGACAAGGTCCCATGTCTCTATCTTTCTCAGCTGAGGATCGGTCAAAACTGACTCTGGTTAAAACCCCAAATTTTCACTCTCCCAACTGACTTATATGGGGGAACTTCAAATGCTCATAACTCCAGAACCCTAAGTCCTAGAGACTCAAGGGTGGTACCGTTGGACTCGGGGTGCACACAAATGGGGGGGTAGGACAAGGTCCCATGTCTCTATCTTTCTCCGCTGAGGATCAGTCAAAACTGACCCTGGTTAAATCCCAAATTTTCACTCTCCCAACTCACTTATATGGGGGAACTTCAAATGCTCATAACTCCAGAACCCTAAGTCCTAGAGACTCAAGGGTGGTACCGTTGGACTCGGGGTGCACACAAATGGGGGGGTAGGACAAGGTCCCATGTCTGTATCTTGCTCCGCTGAGGATCGGTCAAAACTGACCCTGGTTAAATCCCAAATTTTCACTCTCCCAACTCACTTACATGGGGGAACTTCAAACGCTCATAACTCCAGAACCCTAAGTCCTAGAGACTCAAGGGTGGTACCGTTGGACTCGGGGTGCACACAAATGGGGGGGTAGGACAAGGTCCCATGTCTCTATCTTTCTCAGCTGAGGATCGGTCAAAACTGACTCTGGTCAAAACTCCAAGCCCTGTACACTCTTAACAACCGTGAACACAAACTTCAACTTGACAAAAAGTACCACAAAAAAGGGGGGTCCAAACCACTCCTAGGGCTCTGAAATGTGTTCCTAAACACTTTCTGGGGGAACACTTTTGGCCTTTCACACTTAGGCAGATTTTCACTCTCCCAACTCACTTATATGGGGGAACTTCAAATGCTCATAACTCCAGAACCCTAAGTCCTAGAGACTCAAGGGTGGTACCGTTGGACTCGGGGTGCACACAAATGGGGGGGTAGGACAAGGTCCCATGTCTGTATCTTGCTCCGCTGAGGATCGGTCAAAACTGACCCTGGTTAAAACCCCAAATTTTCACTCTCCCAACTGACTTATATGGGGGAACTTCAAATGCTCATAACTCCAGAACCCTAAGTCCTAGAGACTCAAGGGTGGTACCGTTGGACTCGGGGTGCACACAAATGGGGGGGTAGGACAAGGTCCCATGTCTCTATCTTTCTCAGCTGAGGATTGGTCAAAACTGACTCTGTTTAAAACCCCAAATTTTCACTCTCCCAACTGACTTATATGGGGGAACTTCAAATGCTCATAACTCCAGAACCCTAAGTCCTAGAGACTCAAGGGTGGTACCGTTGGACTCGGGGTGCACACAAATGGGGGGGTAGGACAAGGTCCCATGTCTCTATCTTTCTCAGCTGAGGATCGGTCAAAACTGACTCTGGTTAAAACCCCAAATTTTCACTCTCCCAACTGACTTATATGGGGGAACTTCAAATGCTCATAACTCCAGAACCCTAAGTCCTAGAGACTCAAGGGTGGTACCGTTGGACTCGGGGTGCACACAAATGGGGGGGTAGGACAAGGTCCCATGTCTCTATCTTGCTCCGCTGAGGATCGGTCAAAACTGACCCTGGTCAAAACTCCAAGCCCTGTACATTCTTAACAACCGTGAACACAAACTTCAACTTGACAAAAAGTACCACAAAAAGGGGGGTCCAAACCACTCCTAGGGCTCTGAAATGTGTTCCTAAACACTTTCTGGGGGAACACTTTTGGCCTTTCACACTTAGGCAGATTTGCACTCTCCCAACTGACTTATATGGGGGAACTTCAAATGCTCATAACTCCAGAACCCTAAGTCCTAGAGACTCAAGGGTGGTACCGTTGGACTCGGGGTGCACACAAATGGGGGGGTAGGACAAGGTCCCATGTCTCTATCTTTCTCCGCTGAGGATCGGTCAAAACTGACCCTGGTTAAAACCCCAAATTTTCACTCTCCCAACTGACTTATATGGGGGAACTTCAAATGCTCATAACTCCAGAACCCTAAGTCCTAGAGACTCAAGGGTGGTACCGTTGGACTCGGGGTGCACACAAATGGGGGGGTAGGACAAGGTCCCATGTCTCTATCTTTCTCAGCTGAGGATTGGTCAAAACTGACTCTGTTTAAAACCCCAAATTTTCACTCTCCCAACTCACTTACATGGGGGAACTTCAAATGCTCATAACTCCAGAACCCTAAGTCCTAGAGACTCAAGGGTGGTACCGTTGGACTCGGGGTGCACACAAATGGGGGGGTAGGACAAGGTCCCATGTCTCTATCTTTCTCAGCTGAGGATCGGTCAAAACTGACTCTGGTTAAAACCCCAAATTTTCACTCTCCCAACTCACTTATATGGGGGAACTTCAAATGCTCATAACTCCAGAACCCTAAGTCCTAGAGACTCAAGGGTGGTACCGTTGGACTCGGGGTGCACACAAATGGGGGGGTAGGACAAGGTCCCATGTCTCTATCTTTCTCAGCTGAGGATCGGTCAAAACTGACTCTGGTTAAAACCCCAAATTTTCACTCTCCCAACTGACTTATATGGGGGAACTTCAAATGCTCATAACTCCAGAACCCTAAGTCCTAGAGACTCAAGGGTGGTACCGTTGGACTCGGGGTGCACACAAATGGGGGGGTAGGACAAGGTCCCATGTCTCTATCTTGCTCCGCTGAGGATCGGTCAAAACTGACCCTGGTCAAAACTCCAAGCCCTGTACATTCTTAACAACCGTGAACACAAACTTCAACTTGACAAAAAGTACCACAAAAAGGGGGGTCCAAACCACTCCTAGGGCTCTGAAATGTGTTCCTAAACACTTTCTGGGGGAACACTTTTGGCCTTTCACACTTAGGCAGATTTGCACTCTCCCAACTGACTTATATGGGGGAACTTCAAATGCTCATAACTCCAGAACCCTAAGTCCTAGAGACTCAAGGGTGGTACCGTTGGACTCGGGGTGCACACAAATGGGGGGGTAGGACAAGGTCCCATGTCTCTATCTTGCTCCGCTGAGGATCGGTCAAAACTGACCCTGGTCAAAACTCCAAGCCCTGTACACTCTTAACAACCGTGAACACCAACTTCAACTTGACAAAAAGTACCACAAAAAGGGGGGTCCAAACCACTCCTAGGGCTCTGAAATGTGTTCCTAAACACTTTCTGGGGGAACACTTTGGGCCTTTCACACTTAGGCAGATTTTCACTCTCCCAACTGACTTATATGGGGGAACTTCAAATGCTCATAACTCCAGAACCCTAAGTCCTAGAGACTCAAGGGTGGTACCGTTGGACTCGGGGTGCACACAAATGGGGGGGTAGGACAAGGTCCCATGTCTCTATCTTTCTCAGCTGAGGATCGGTCAAAACTGACTCTGGTTAAAACCCCAAATTTTCACTCTCCCAACTGACTTATATGGGGGAACTTCAAATGCTCATAACTCCAGAACCCTAAGTCCTAGAGACTCAAGGGTGGTACCGTTGGACTCGGGGTGCACACAAATGGGGGGGTAGGACAAGGTCCCATGTCTCTATCTTTCTCCGTTGAGGATCGGTCAAAACTGACTCTGGTTAAAACCCCAAATTTTCACTCTCCCAACTGACTTATATGGGGGAACTTCAAATGCTCATAACTTCAGAACCCTAAGTCCTAGAGACTCAAGGGTGGTACCGTTGGACTCGGGGTGCACACAAATGGGGGGGTAGGACAAGGTCCCATGTCTCTATCTTGCTCCGCTGAGGATCGGTCAAAACTGACCCTGGTCAAAACTCCAAGCCCTGTACATTCTTAACAACCGTGAACACAAACTTCAACTTGACAAAAAGTACCACAAAAAGGGGGGTCCAAACCACTCCTAGGGCTCTGAAATGTGTTCCTAAACACTTTCTGGGGGAACACTTTTGGCCTTTCACACTTAGGCAGATTTGCACTCTCCCAACTGACTTATATGGGGGAACTTCAAATGCTCATAACTCCAGAACCCTAAGTCCTAGAGACTCAAGGGTGGTACCGTTGGACTCGGGGTGCACACAAATGGGGGGGTAGGACAAGGTCCCATGTCTCTATCTTTCTCCGCTGAGGATCGGTCAAAACTGACCCTGGTTAAAACCCCAAATTTTCACTCTCCCAACTGACTTATATGGGGGAACTTCAAATGCTCATAACTCCAGAACCCTAAGTCCTAGAGACTCAAGGGTGGTACCGTTGGACTCGGGGTGCACACAAATGGGGGGGTAGGACAAGGTCCCATGTCTCTATCTTTCTCAGCTGAGAATTGTTCAAAACTGACTCTGTTTAAAACCCCAAATTTTCACTCTCCCAACTCACTTATATGGGGGAACTTCAAATGCTCATAACTCCAGAACCCTAAGTCCTAGAGACTCAAGGGTGGTACCGTTGGACTCGGGGTGCACACAAATGGGGGGGTAGGACAAGGTCCCATGTCTCTATCTTTCTCCGCTGAGGATCAGTCAAAACTGACCCTGGTTAAATCCCAAATTTTCACTCTCCCAACTCACTTATATGGGGGAACTTCAAATGCTCATAACTCCAGAACCCTAAGTCCTAGAGACTCAAGGGTGGTACCGTTGGACTCGGGGTGCACACAAATGGGGGGGTAGGACAAGGTCCCATGTCTGTATCTTGCTCCGCTGAGGATCGGTCAAAACTGACCCTGGTTAAATCCCAAATTTTCACTCTCCCAACTCACTTACATGGGGGAACTTCAAACGCTCATAACTCCAGAACCCTAAGTCCTAGAGACTCAAGGGTGGTACCGTTGGACTCGGGGTGCACACAAATGGGGGGGTAGGACAAGGTCCCATGTCTCTATCTTTCTCAGCTGAGGATCGGTCAAAACTGACTCTGGTCAAAACTCCAAGCCCTGTACACTCTTAACAACCGTGAACACAAACTTCAACTTGACAAAAAGTACCACAAAAAAGGGGGGTCCAAACCACTCCTAGGGCTCTGAAATGTGTTCCTAAACACTTTCTGGGGGAACACTTTTGGCCTTTCACACTTAGGCAGATTTTCACTCTCCCAACTCACTTATATGGGGGAACTTCAAATGCTCATAACTCCAGAACCCTAAGTCCTAGAGACTCAAGGGTGGTACCGTTGGACTCGGGGTGCACACAAATGGGGGGGTAGGACAAGGTCCCATGTCTCTATCTTTCTCCGCTGAGGATCGGTCAAAACTGACCCTGGTTAAAACCCCAAATTTTCACTCTCCCAACTGACTTATATGGGGGAACTTCAAATGCTCATAACTCCAGAACCCTAAGTCCTAGAGACTCAAGGGTGGTACCGTTGGACTCGGGGTGCACACAAATGGGGGGGTAGGACAAGGTCCCATGTCTCTATCTTGCTCCGCTGAGGATCGGTCAAAACTGACCCTGGTCAAAACTCCAAGCCCTGTACACTCTTAACAACCGTGAACACCAACTTCAACTTGACAAAAAGTACCACAAAAAGGGGGGTCCAAACCACTCCTAGGGCTCTGAAATGTGTTCCTAAACACTTTCTGGGGGAACACTTTGGGCCTTTCACACTTAGGCAGATTTTCACTCTCCCAACTGACTTATATGGGGGAACTTCAAATGCTCATAACTCCAGAACCCTAAGTCCTAGAGACTCAAGGGTGGTACCGTTGGACTCGGGGTGCACACAAATGGGGGGGTAGGACAAGGTCCCATGTCTCTATCTTTCTCAGCTGAGGATCGGTCAAAACTGACTCTGGTTAAAACCCCAAATTTTCACTCTCCCAACTGACTTATATGGGGGAACTTCAAATGCTCATAACTCCAGAACCCTAAGTCCTAGAGACTCAAGGGTGGTACCGTTGGACTCGGGGTGCACACAAATGGGGGGGTAGGACAAGGTCCCATGTCTCTATCTTTCTCCGTTGAGGATCGGTCAAAACTGACTCTGGTTAAAACCCCAAATTTTCACTCTCCCAACTGACTTATATGGGGGAACTTCAAATGCTCATAACTTCAGAACCCTAAGTCCTAGAGACTCAAGGGTGGTACCGTTGGACTCGGGGTGCACACAAATGGGGGGGTAGGACAAGGTCCCATGTCTCTATCTTGCTCCGCTGAGGATCGGTCAAAACTGACCCTGGTCAAAACTCCAAGCCCTGTACATTCTTAACAACCGTGAACACAAACTTCAACTTGACAAAAAGTACCACAAAAAGGGGGGTCCAAACCACTCCTAGGGCTCTGAAATGTGTTCCTAAACACTTTCTGGGGGAACACTTTTGGCCTTTCACACTTAGGCAGATTTGCACTCTCCCAACTGACTTATATGGGGGAACTTCAAATGCTCATAACTCCAGAACCCTAAGTCCTAGAGACTCAAGGGTGGTACCGTTGGACTCGGGGTGCACACAAATGGGGGGGTAGGACAAGGTCCCATGTCTCTATCTTTCTCCGCTGAGGATCGGTCAAAACTGACCCTGGTTAAAACCCCAAATTTTCACTCTCCCAACTGACTTATATGGGGGAACTTCAAATGCTCATAACTCCAGAACCCTAAGTCCTAGAGACTCAAGGGTGGTACCGTTGGACTCGGGGTGCACACAAATGGGGGGGTAGGACAAGGTCCCATGTCTCTATCTTTCTCAGCTGAGAATTGTTCAAAACTGACTCTGTTTAAAACCCCAAATTTTCACTCTCCCAACTCACTTATATGGGGGAACTTCAAATGCTCATAACTCCAGAACCCTAAGTCCTAGAGACTCAAGGGTGGTACCGTTGGACTCGGGGTGCACACAAATGGGGGGGTAGGACAAGGTCCCATGTCTCTATCTTTCTCCGCTGAGGATCAGTCAAAACTGACCCTGGTTAAATCCCAAATTTTCACTCTCCCAACTCACTTATATGGGGGAACTTCAAATGCTCATAACTCCAGAACCCTAAGTCCTAGAGACTCAAGGGTGGTACCGTTGGACTCGGGGTGCACACAAATGGGGGGGTAGGACAAGGTCCCATGTCTGTATCTTGCTCCGCTGAGGATCGGTCAAAACTGACCCTGGTTAAATCCCAAATTTTCACTCTCCCAACTCACTTACATGGGGGAACTTCAAACGCTCATAACTCCAGAACCCTAAGTCCTAGAGACTCAAGGGTGGTACCGTTGGACTCGGGGTGCACACAAATGGGGGGGTAGGACAAGGTCCCATGTCTCTATCTTTCTCAGCTGAGGATCGGTCAAAACTGACTCTGGTCAAAACTCCAAGCCCTGTACACTCTTAACAACCGTGAACACAAACTTCAACTTGACAAAAAGTACCACAAAAAAGGGGGGTCCAAACCACTCCTAGGGCTCTGAAATGTGTTCCTAAACACTTTCTGGGGGAACACTTTTGGCCTTTCACACTTAGGCAGATTTTCACTCTCCCAACTCACTTATATGGGGGAACTTCAAATGCTCATAACTCCAGAACCCTAAGTCCTAGAGACTCAAGGGTGGTACCGTTGGACTCGGGGTGCACACAAATGGGGGGGTAGGACAAGGTCCCATGTCTCTATCTTTCTCCGCTGAGGATCGGTCAAAACTGACCCTGGTTAAAACCCCAAATTTTCACTCTCCCAACTGACTTATATGGGGGAACTTCAAATGCTCATAACTCCAGAACCCTAAGTCCTAGAGACTCAAGGGTGGTACCGTTGGACTCGGGGTGCACACAAATGGGGGGGTAGGACAAGGTCCCATGTCTCTATCTTTCTCAGCTGAGGATTGGTCAAAACTGACTCTGTTTAAAACCCCAAATTTTCACTCTCCCAACTGACTTATATGGGGGAACTTCAAATGCTCATAACTCCAGAACCCTAAGTCCTAGAGACTCAAGGGTGGTACCGTTGGACTCGGGGTGCACACAAATGGGGGGGTAGGACAAGGTCCCATGTCTCTATCTTTCTCAGCTGAGGATCGGTCAAAACTGACTCTGGTTAAAACCCCAAATTTTCACTCTCCCAACTGACTTATATGGGGGAACTTCAAATGCTCATAACTCCAGAACCCTAAGTCCTAGAGACTCAAGGGTGGTACCGTTGGACTCGGGGTGCACACAAATGGGGGGGTAGGACAAGGTCCCATGTCTCTATCTTGCTCCGCTGAGGATCGGTCAAAACTGACCCTGGTCAAAACTCCAAGCCCTGTACATTCTTAACAACCGTGAACACAAACTTCAACTTGACAAAAAGTACCACAAAAAGGGGGGTCCAAACCACTCCTAGGGCTCTGAAATGTGTTCCTAAACACTTTCTGGGGGAACACTTTTGGCCTTTCACACTTAGGCAGATTTGCACTCTCCCAACTGACTTATATGGGGGAACTTCAAATGCTCATAACTCCAGAACCCTAAGTCCTAGAGACTCAAGGGTGGTACCGTTGGACTCGGGGTGCACACAAATGGGGGGGTAGGACAAGGTCCCATGTCTCTATCTTTCTCCGCTGAGGATCGGTCAAAACTGACCCTGGTTAAAACCCCAAATTTTCACTCTCCCAACTGACTTATATGGGGGAACTTCAAATGCTCATAACTCCAGAACCCTAAGTCCTAGAGACTCAAGGGTGGTACCGTTGGACTCGGGGTGCACACAAATGGGGGGGTAGGACAAGGTCCCATGTCTCTATCTTTCTCAGCTGAGGATTGGTCAAAACTGACTCTGTTTAAAACCCCAAATTTTCACTCTCCCAACTCACTTACATGGGGGAACTTCAAATGCTCATAACTCCAGAACCCTAAGTCCTAGAGACTCAAGGGTGGTACCGTTGGACTCGGGGTGCACACAAATGGGGGGGTAGGACAAGGTCCCATGTCTCTATCTTTCTCAGCTGAGGATCGGTCAAAACTGACTCTGGTTAAAACCCCAAATTTTCACTCTCCCAACTCACTTATATGGGGGAACTTCAAATGCTCATAACTCCAGAACCCTAAGTCCTAGAGACTCAAGGGTGGTACCGTTGGACTCGGGGTGCACACAAATGGGGGGGTAGGACAAGGTCCCATGTCTCTATTTTTCTCAGCTGAGGATCGGTCAAAACTGACTCTGGTTAAAACCCCAAATTTTCACTCTCCCAACTCACTTATATGGGGGAACTTCAAATGCTCATAACTCCAGAACCCTAAGTCCTAGAGACTCAAGGGTGGTACCGTTGGACTCGGGGTGCACACAAATGGGGGGGTAGGACAAGGTCCCATGTCTCTATCTTGCTCCGCTGAGGATCGGTCAAAACTGACCCTGGTCAAAACTCCAAGCCCTGTACACTCTTAACAACCGTGAACACCAACTTCAACTTGACAAAAAGTACCACAAAAAGGGGGGTCCAAACCACTCCTAGGGCTCTGAAATGTGTTCCTAAACACTTTCTGGGGGAACACTTTGGGCCTTTCACACTTAGGCAGATTTGCACTCTCCCAACTGACTTATATGGGGGAACTTCAAATGCTCATAACTCCAGAACCCTAAGTCCTAGAGACTCAAGGGTGGTACCGTTGGACTCGGGGTGCACACAAATGGGGGGGTAGGACAAGGTCCCATGTCTCTATCTTTCTCAGCTGAGGATCGGTCAAAACTGACTCTGGTTAAAACCCCAAATTTTCACTCTCCCAACTGACTTATATGGGGGAACTTCAAATGCTCATAACTCCAGAACCCTAAGTCCTAGAGACTCAAGGGTGGTACCGTTGGACTCGGGGTGCACACAAATGGGGGGGTAGGACAAGGTCCCATGTCTCTATCTTTCTCCGCTGAGGATCGGTCAAAACTGACCCTGGTTAAAACCCCAAATTTTCACTCTCCCAACTGACTTATATGGGGGAACTTCAAATGCTCATAACTCCAGAACCCTAAGTCCTAGAGACTCAAGGGTGGTACCGTTGGACTCGGGGTGCACACAAATGGGGGGGTAGGACAAGGTCCCATGTCTCTATCTTTCTCAGCTGAGGATTGGTCAAAACTGACTCTGTTTAAAACCCCAAATTTTCACTCTCCCAACTGACTTATATGGGGGAACTTCAAATGCTCATAACTCCAGAACCCTAAGTCCTAGAGACTCAAGGGTGGTACCGTTGGACTCGGGGTGCACACAAATGGGGGGGTAGGACAAGGTCCCATGTCTCTATCTTTCTCCGCTGAGGATCAGTCAAAACTGACCCTGGTTAAATCCCAAATTTTCACTCTCCCAACTCACTTATATGGGGGAACTTCAAATGCTCATAACTCCAGAACCCTAAGTCCTAGAGACTCAAGGGTGGTACCGTTGGACTCGGGGTGCACACAAATGGGGGGGTAGGACAAGGTCCCATGTCTGTATCTTGCTCCGCTGAGGATCGGTCAAAACTGACCCTGGTTAAATCCCAAATTTTCACTCTCCCAACTCACTTACATGGGGGAACTTCAAACGCTCATAACTCCAGAACCCTAAGTCCTAGAGACTCAAGGGTGGTACCGTTGGACTCGGGGTGCACACAAATGGGGGGGTAGGACAAGGTCCCATGTCTCTATCTTTCTCAGCTGAGGATTGGTCAAAACTGACTCTGTTTAAAACCCCAAATTTTCACTCTCCCAACTGACTTATATGGGGGAACTTCAAATGCTCATAACTTCAGAACCCTAAGTCCTAGAGACTCAAGGGTGGTACCGTTGGACTCGGGGTGCACACAAATGGGGGGGTAGGACAAGGTCCCATGTCTCTATCTTTCTCAGCTGAGGATCGGTCAAAACTGACTCTGGTTAAAATCCCAAATTTTCACTCTCCCAACTGACTTATATGGGGGAACTTCAAATGCTCATAACTCCAGAACCCTAAGTCCTAGAGACTCAAGGGTGGTACCGTTGGACTCGGGGTGCACACAAATGGGGGGGGTAGGACAAGGTCCCATGTCTCTATCTTTCTCAGCTGAGGATTGGTCAAAACTGACTCTGTTTAAAACCCCAAATTTTCACTCTCCCAACTCACTTATATGGGGGAACTTCAAATGCTCATAACTCCAGAACCCTAAGTCCTAGAGACTCAAGGGTGGTACCGTTGGACTCGGGGTGCACACAAATGGGGGAGTAGGACAAGGTCCCATGTCTCTATCTTTCTCAGCTGAGGATCGGTCAAAACTGACTCTGGTTAAAACCCCAAATTTTCACTCTCCCAACTGACTTATATGGGGGAACTTCAAATGCTCATAACTCCAGAACCCTAAGTCCTAGAGACTCAAGGGTGGTACCGTTGGACTCGGGGTGCACACAAATGGGGGGGTAGGACAAGGTCCCATGTCTCTATCTTGCTCCGCTGAGGATCGGTCAAAACTGACCCTGGTCAAAACTCCAAGCCCTGTACATTCTTAACAACCGTGAACACAAACTTCAACTTGACAAAAAGTACCACAAAAAGGGGGGTCCAAACCACTCCTAGGGCTCTGAAATGTGTTCCTAAACACTTTCTGGGGGAACACTTTTGGCCTTTCACACTTAGGCAGATTTGCACTCTCCCAACTGACTTATATGGGGGAACTTCAAATGCTCATAACTCCAGAACCCTAAGTCCTAGAGACTCAAGGGTGGTACCGTTGGACTCGGGGTGCACACAAATGGGGGGGTAGGACGAGGTCCCATGTCTCTATCTTGCTCCGCTGAGGATCGGTCAAAACTGACCCTGGTCAAAACTCCAAGCCCTGTACACTCTTAACAACCGTGAACACCAACTTCAACTTGACAAAAAGTACCACAAAAAGGGGGGTCCAAACCACTCCTAGGGCTCTGAAATGTGTTCCTAAACACTTTCTGGGGGAACACTTTGGGCCTTTCACACTTAGGCAGATTTTCACTCTCCCAACTGACTTATATGGGGGAACTTCAAATGCTCATAACTCCAGAACCCTAAGTCCTAGAGACTCAAGGGTGGTACCGTTGGACTCGGGGTGCACACAAATGGGGGGGTAGGACAAGGTCCCATGTCTCTATCTTTCTCAGCTGAGGATCGGTCAAAACTGACTCTGGTTAAAACCCCAAATTTTCACTCTCCCAACTGACTTATATGGGGGAACTTCAAATGCTCATAACTCCAGAACCCTAAGTCCTAGAGACTCAAGGGTGGTACCGTTGGACTCGGGGTGCACACAAATGGGGGGGTAGGACAAGGTCCCATGTCTCTATCTTTCTCCGCTGAGGATCAGTCAAAACTGACCCTGGTTAAATCCCAAATTTTCACTCTCCCAACTCACTTATATGGGGGAACTTCAAATGCTCATAACTCCAGAACCCTAAGTCCTAGAGACTCAAGGGTGGTACCGTTGGACTCGGGGTGCACACAAATGGGGGGGTAGGACAAGGTCCCATGTCTGTATCTTGCTCCGCTGAGGATCGGTCAAAACTGACCCTGGTTAAATCCCAAATTTTCACTCTCCCAACTCACTTACATGGGGGAACTTCAAACGCTCATAACTCCAGAACCCTAAGTCCTAGAGACTCAAGGGTGGTACCGTTGGACTCGGGGTGCACACAAATGGGGGGGTAGGACAAGGTCCCATGTCTCTATCTTTCTCAGCTGAGGATCGGTCAAAACTGACTCTGGTCAAAACTCCAAGCCCTGTACACTCTTAACAACCGTGAACACAAACTTCAACTTGACAAAAAGTACCACAAAAAAGGGGGGTCCAAACCACTCCTAGGGCTCTGAAATGTGTTCCTAAACACTTTCTGGGGGAACACTTTTGGCCTTTCACACTTAGGCAGATTTTCACTCTCCCAACTCACTTATATGGGGGAACTTCAAATGCTCATAACTCCAGAACCCTAAGTCCTAGAGACTCAAGGGTGGTACCGTTGGACTCGGGGTGCACACAAATGGGGGGGTAGGACAAGGTCCCATGTCTCTATCTTTCTCCGCTGAGGATCGGTCAAAACTGACCCTGGTTAAAACCCCAAATTTTCACTCTCCCAACTGACTTATATGGGGGAACTTCAAATGCTCATAACTCCAGAACCCTAAGTCCTAGAGACTCAAGGGTGGTACCGTTGGACTCGGGGTGCACACAAATGGGGGGGTAGGACAAGGTCCCATGTCTCTATCTTTCTCAGCTGAGGATTGGTCAAAACTGACTCTGTTTAAAACCCCAAATTTTCACTCTCCCAACTGACTTATATGGGGGAACTTCAAATGCTCATAACTCCAGAACCCTAAGTCCTAGAGACTCAAGGGTGGTACCGTTGGACTCGGGGTGCACACAAATGGGGGGGTAGGACAAGGTCCCATGTCTCTATCTTTCTCAGCTGAGGATCGGTCAAAACTGACTCTGGTTAAAACCCCAAATTTTCACTCTCCCAACTGACTTATATGGGGGAACTTCAAATGCTCATAACTCCAGAACCCTAAGTCCTAGAGACTCAAGGGTGGTACCGTTGGACTCGGGGTGCACACAAATGGGGGGGTAGGACAAGGTCCCATGTCTCTATCTTGCTCCGCTGAGGATCGGTCAAAACTGACCCTGGTCAAAACTCCAAGCCCTGTACACTCTTAACAACCGTGAACACAAACTTCAACTTGACAAAAAGTACCACAAAAAGGGGGGTCCAAACCACTCCTAGGGCTCTGAAATGTGTTCCTAAACACTTTCTGGGGGAACACTTTTGGCCTTTCACACTTAGGCAGATTTGCACTCTCCCAACTGACTTATATGGGGGAACTTCAAATGCTCATAACTCCAGAACCCTAAGTCCTAGAGACTCAAGGGTGGTACCGTTGGACTCGGGGTGCACACAAATGGGGGGGTAGGACAAGGTCCCATGTCTCTATCTTTCTCCGCTGAGGATCGGTCAAAACTGACCCTGGTTAAAACCCCAAATTTTCACTCTCCCAACTGACTTATATGGGGGAACTTCAAATGCTCATAACTCCAGAACCCTAAGTCCTAGAGACTCAAGGGTGGTACCGTTGGACTCGGGGTGCACACAAATGGGGGGGTAGGACAAGGTCCCATGTCTCTATCTTTCTCAGCTGAGGATTGGTCAAAACTGACTCTGTTTAAAACCCCAAATTTTCACTCTCCCAACTCACTTACATGGGGGAACTTCAAATGCTCATAACTCCAGAACCCTAAGTCCTAGAGACTCAAGGGTGGTACCGTTGGACTCGGGGTGCACACAAATGGGGGGGTAGGACAAGGTCCCATGTCTCTATCTTTCTCAGCTGAGGATCGGTCAAAACTGACTCTGGTTAAAACCCCAAATTTTCACTCTCCCAACTCACTTATATGGGGGAACTTCAAATGCTCATAACTCCAGAACCCTAAGTCCTAGAGACTCAAGGGTGGTACCGTTGGACTCGGGGTGCACACAAATGGGGGGGTAGGACAAGGTCCCATGTCTCTATTTTTCTCAGCTGAGGATCGGTCAAAACTGACTCTGGTTAAAACCCCAAATTTTCACTCTCCCAACTGACTTATATGGGGGAACTTCAAATGCTCATAACTCCAGAACCCTAAGTCCTAGAGACTCAAGGGTGGTACCGTTGGACTCGGGGTGCACACAAATGGGGGGGTAGGACAAGGTCCCATGTCTCTATCTTGCTCCGCTGAGGATCGGTCAAAACTGACCCTGGTCAAAACTCCAAGCCCTGTACATTCTTAACAACCGTGAACACAAACTTCAACTTGACAAAAAGTACCACAAAAAGGGGGGTCCAAACCACTCCTAGGGCTCTGAAATGTGTTCCTAAACACTTTCTGGGGGAACACTTTTGGCCTTTCACACTTAGGCAGATTTGCACTCTCCCAACTGACTTATATGGGGGAACTTCAAATGCTCATAACTCCAGAACCCTAAGTCCTAGAGACTCAAGGGTGGTACCGTTGGACTCGGGGTGCACACAAATGGGGGGGTAGGACAAGGTCCCATGTCTCTATCTTTCTCCGCTGAGGATCGGTCAAAACTGACCCTGGTTAAAACCCCAAATTTTCACTCTCCCAACTGACTTATATGGGGGAACTTCAAATGCTCATAACTCCAGAACCCTAAGTCCTAGAGACTCAAGGGTGGTACCGTTGGACTCGGGGTGCACACAAATGGGGGGGTAGGACAAGGTCCCATGTCTCTATCTTTCTCCGCTGAGGATCGGTCAAAACTGACCCTGGTTAAAACCCCAAATTTTCACTCTCCCAACTGACTTATATGGGGGAACTTCAAATGCTCATAACTCCAGAACCCTAAGTCCTAGAGACTCAAGGGTGGTACCGTTGGACTCGGGGTGCACACAAATGGGGGGGTAGGACAAGGTCCCATGTCTCTATCTTTCTCAGCTGAGGATTGGTCAAAACTGACTCTGTTTAAAACCCCAAATTTTCACTCTCCCAACTCACTTATATGGGGGAACTTCAAATGCTCATAACTCCAGAACCCTAAGTCCTAGAGACTCAAGGGTGGTACCGTTGGACTCGGGGTGCACACAAATGGGGGGGTAGGACAAGGTCCCATGTCTCTATCTTTCTCAGCTGAGGATCGGTCAAAACTGACTCTGGTTAAAACCCCAAATTTTCACTCTCCCAACTGACTTATATGGGGGAACTTCAAATGCTCATAACTCCAGAACCCTAAGTCCTAGAGACTCAAGGGTGGTACCGTTGGACTCGGGGTGCACACAAATGGGGGGGTAGGACAAGGTCCCATGTCTCTATCTTGCTCCGCTGAGGATCGGTCAAAACTGACCCTGGTCAAAACTCCAAGCCCTGTACATTCTTAACAACCGTGAACACAAACTTCAACTTGACAAAAAGTACCACAAAAAGGGGGGTCCAAACCACTCCTAGGGCTCTGAAATGTGTTCCTAAACACTTTCTGGGGGAACACTTTTGGCCTTTCACACTTAGGCAGATTTGCACTCTCCCAACTCACTTATATGGGGGAACTTCAAATGCTCATAACTCCAGAACCCTAAGTCCTAGAGACTCAAGGGTGGTACCGTTGGACTCGGGGTGCACACAAATGGGGGGGTAGGACAAGGTCCCATGTCTCTATCTTTCTCAGCTGAGGATTGGTCAAAACTGACTCTGTTTAAAACCCCAAATTTTCACTCTCCCAACTGACTTATATGGGGGAACTTCAAATGCTCATAACTCCAGAACCCTAAGTCCTAGAGACTCAAGGGTGGTACCGTTGGACTCGGGGTGCACACAAATGGGGGGGTAGGACAAGGTCCCATGTCTCTATCTTGCTCCGCTGAGGATCGGTCAAAACTGACCCTGGTCAAAACTCCAAGCCCTGTACACTCTTAACAACCGTGAACACAAACTTCAACTTGACAAAAAGTACCACAAAAAAGGGGGGTCCAAACCACTCCTAGGGCTCTGAAATGTGTTCCTAAACACTTTCTGGGGGAACACTTTTGGCCTTTCACACTTAGGCAGATTTTCACTCTCCCAACTGACTTATATGGGGGAACTTCAAATGCTCATAACTCCAGAACCCTAAGTCCTAGAGACTCAAGGGTGGTACCGTTGGACTCGGGGTGCACACAAATGGGGGGGTAGGACAAGGTCCCATGTCTCTATCTTTCTCAGCTGAGGATTGGTCAAAACTGACTCTGTTTAAAACCCCAAATTTTCACTCTCCCAACTCACTTATATGGGGGAACTTCAAATGCTCATAACTCCAGAACCCTAAGTCCTAGAGACTCAAGGGTGGTACCGTTGGACTCGGGGTGCACACAAATGGGGGGGTAGGACAAGGTCCCATGTCTCTATCTTTCTCCGCTGAGGATCAGTCAAAACTGACCCTGGTTAAATCCCAAATTTTCACTCTCCCAACTCACTTATATGGGGGAACTTCAAATGCTCATAACTCCAGAACCCTAAGTCCTAGAGACTCAAGGGTGGTACCGTTGGACTCGGGGTGCACACAAATGGGGGGGTAGGACAAGGTCCCATGTCTGTATCTTGCTCCGCTGAGGATCGGTCAAAACTGACCCTGGTTAAATCCCAAATTTTCACTCTCCCAACTCACTTACATGGGGGAACTTCAAACGCTCATAACTCCAGAACCCTAAGTCCTAGAGACTCAAGGGTGGTACCGTTGGACTCGGGGTGCACACAAATGGGGGGGTAGGACAAGGTCCCATGTCTCTATCTTTCTCAGCTGAGGATCGGTCAAAACTGACTCTGGTTAAAACCCCAAATTTTCACTCTCCCAACTGACTTATATGGGGGAACTTCAAATGCTCATAACTCCAGAACCCTAAGTCCTAGAGACTCAAGAGTGGTACCGTTGGACTCGGGGTGCACACAAATGGGGGGGTAGGACAAGGTCCCATGTCTCTATCTTTCTCAGCTGAGGATTGGTCAAAACTGACTCTGTTTAAAACCCCAAATTTTCACTCTCCCAACTGACTTATATGGGGGAACTTCAAATGCTCATAACTCCAGAACCCTAGGTCCTAGAGACTCAAGGGTGGTACCGTTGGACTCGGGGTGCACACAAATGGGGGGGTAGGACAAGGTCCCATGTCTCTATCTTTCTCCGTTGAGGATCGGTCAAAACTGACTCTGGTTAAAACCCCAAATTTTCACTCTCCCAACTGACTTATATGGGGGAACTTCAAATGCTCATAACTTCAGAACCCTAAGTCCTAGAGACTCAAGGGTGGTACCGTTGGACTCGGGGTGCACACAAATGGGGGGGTAGGACAAGGTCCCATGTCTCTATCTTGCTCCGCTGAGGATCGGTCAAAACTGACCCTGGTCAAAACTCCAAGCCCTGTACATTCTTAACAACCGTGAACACAAACTTCAACTTGACAAAAAGTACCACAAAAAGGGGGGTCCAAACCACTCCTAGGGCTCTGAAATGTGTTCCTAAACACTTTCTGGGGGAACACTTTTGGCCTTTCACACTTAGGCAGATTTGCACTCTCCCAACTGACTTATATGGGGGAATTTCAAATGCTCATAACTCCAGAACCCTAAGTCCTAGAGACTCAAGGGTGGTACCGTTGGACTCGGGGTGCACACAAATGGGGGGGTAGGACAAGGTCCCATGTCTCTATCTTTCTCAGCTGAGGATCGGTCAAAACTGACTCTGGTTAAAACCCCAAATTTTCACTCTCCCAACTGACTTATAGGGGGGAACTTCAAATGCTCATAACTCCAGAACCCTAAGTCCTAGAGACTCAAGGGTGGTACCGTTGGACTCGGGGTGCACACAAATGGGGGGGTAGGATAAGGTCCCATGTCTCTATCTTGCTCCGCTGAGGATCAGTCAAAACTGACCCTGGTCAAAACTCCAAGCCCTGTACACTCTTAACAACCGTGAACACCAACTTCAACTTGACAAAAAGTACCACAAAAAGGGGGGTCCAAACCACTCCTAGGGCTCTGAAATGTGTTCCTAAACACTTTCTGGGGGAACACTTTGGGCCTTTCACACTTAGGCAGATTTTCACTCTCCCAACTGACTTATATGGGGGAACTTCAAATGCTCATAACTCCAGAACCCTAAGTCCTAGAGACTCAAGGGTGGTACCGTTGGACTCGGGGTGCACACAAATGGGGGGGGTAGGACGAGGTCCCATGTCTCTATATTTCTCAGCTGAGGATCGGTCAAAACTGACTCTGGTTAAAACCCCAAATTTTCACTCTCCCAACTGACTTATATGGGGGAACTTCAAATGCTCATAACTCCAGAACCCTAAGTCCTAGAGACTCAAGGGTGGTACCGTTGGACTCGGGGTGCACACAAATGGGGGGGTAGGACAAGGTCCCATGTCTCTATCTTGCTCCGCTGAGGATCGGTCAAAACTGACCCTGGTCAAAACTCCAAGCCCTGTACATTCTTAACAACCGTGAACACAAACTTCAACTTGACAAAAAGTACCACAAAAAGGGGGGTCCAAACCACTCCTAGGGCTCTGAAATGTGTTCCTAAACACTTTCTGGGGGAACACTTTTGGCCTTTCACAGGCAGATTTTCACTCTCCCAACTCACTTATATGGGGGAACTTCAAATGCTCATAACTCCAGAACCCTAAGTCCTAGAGACTCAAGGGTGGTACCGTTGGACTCGGGGTGCACACAAATGGGGGGGGTAGGACAAGGTCCCATGTCTCTATCTTTCTCAGCTGAGGATCGGTCAAAACTGACTCTGGTTAAAACCCCAAATTTTCACTCTCCCAACTGACTTATATGGGGGAACTTCAAATGCTCATAACTCCAGAACCCTAAGTCCTAGAGACTCAAGGGTGGTACCGTTGGACTCGGGGTGCACACAAATGGGGGGGTAGGACAAGGTCCCATGTCTCTATCTTTCTCCGTTGAGGATCGGTCAAAACTGACTCTGGTTAAAACCCCAAATTTTCACTCTCCCAACTGACTTATATGGGGGAACTTCAAATGCTCATAACTCCAGAACCCTAAGTCCTAGAGACTCAAGGGTGGTACCGTTGGACTCGGGGTGCACACAAATGGGGGGGTAGGACAAGGTCCCATGTCTCTATCTTGCTCCGCTGAGGATCGGTCAAAACTGACCCTGGTCAAAACTCCAAGCCCTGTACACTCTTAACAACCGTGAACACCAACTTCAACTTGACAAAAAGTACCACAAAAAGGGGGGTCCAAACCACTCCTAGGGCTCTGAAATGTGTTCCTAAACACTTTCTGGGGGAACACTTTGGGCCTTTCACACTTAGGCAGATTTTCACTCTCCCAACTGACTTATATGGGGGAACTTCAAATGCTCATAACTCCAGAACCCTAAGTCCTAGAGACTCAAGGGTGGTACCGTTGGACTCGGGGTGCACACAAATGGGGGGGTAGGACAAGGTCCCATGTCTCTATCTTTCTCAGCTGAGGATCGGTCAAAACTGACTCTGGTTAAAACCCCAAATTTTCACTCTCCCAACTGACTTATATGGGGGAACTTCAAATGCTCATAACTCCAGAACCCTAAGTCCTAGAGACTCAAGGGTGGTACCGTTGGACTCGGGGTGCACACAAATGGGGGGGTAGGACAAGGTCCCATGTCTCTATCTTGCTCCGCTGAGGATCGGTCAAAACTGACCCTGGTCAAAACTCCAAGCCCTGTACATTCTTAACAACCGTGAACACCAACTTCAACTTGACAAAAAGTACCACAAAAAGGGGGGTCCAAACCACTCCTAGGGCTCTGAAATGTGTTCCTAAACACTTTCTGGGGGAACACTTTTGGCCTTTCACACTTAGGCAGATTTGCACTCTCCCAACTGACTTATATGGGGGAACTTCAAATGCTCATAACTCCAGAACCCTAAGTCCTAGAGACTCAAGGGTGGTACCGTTGGACTCGGGGTGCACACAAATGGGGGGGTAGGACAAGGTCCCATGTCTCTATCTTGCTCCGCTGAGGATCAGTCAAAACTGACTCTGGTTAAAACCCCAAATTTTCACTCTCCCAACTGACTTATATGGGGGAACTTCAAATGCTCATAACTCCAGAACCCTAAGTCCTAGAGACTCAAGGGTGGTACCGTTGGACTCGGGGTGCACACAAATGGGGGGGGTAGGACAAGGTCCCATGTCTCTATCTTTCTCAGCTGAGGATCGGTCAAAACTGACTCTGGTTAAAACCCCAAATTTTCACTCTCCCAACTCACTTATATGGGGGAACTTCAAATGCTCATAACTCCAGAACCCTAAGTCCTAGAGACTCAAGGGTGGTACCGTTGGACTCGGGGTGCACACAAATGGGGGGGTAGGACAAGGTCCCATGTCTCTATCTTGCTCCGCTGAGGATCGGTCAAAACTGACCCTGGTCAAAACTCCAAGCCCTGTACACTCTTAACAACCGTGAACACCAACTTCAACTTGACAAAAAGTACCACAAAAAGGGGGGTCCAAACCACTCCTAGGGCTCTGAAATGTGTTCCTAAACACTTTCTGGGGGAACACTTTGGGCCTTTCACACTTAGGCAGATTTGCACTCTCCCAACTGACTTATATGGGGGAACTTCAAATGCTCATAACTCCAGAACCCTAAGTCCTAGAGACTCAAGGGTGGTACCGTTGGACTCGGGGTGCACACAAATGGGGGGGTAGGACAAGGTCCCATGTCTCTATCTTTCTCAGCTGAGGATCGGTCAAAACTGACTCTGGTTAAAACCCCAAATTTTCACTCTCCCAACTGACTTATATGGGGGAACTTCAAATGCTCATAACTCCAGAACCCTAAGTCCTAGAGACTCAAGGGTGGTACCGTTGGACTCGGGGTGCACACAAATGGGGGGGTAGGACAAGGTCCCATGTCTCTATCTTTCTCCGCTGAGGATCGGTCAAAACTGACCCTGGTTAAAACCCCAAATTTTCACTCTCCCAACTGACTTATATGGGGGAACTTCAAATGCTCATAACTCCAGAACCCTAAGTCCTAGAGACTCAAGGGTGGTACCGTTGGACTCGGGGTGCACACAAATGGGGGGGTAGGACAAGGTCCCATGTCTCTATCTTTCTCAGCTGAGGATTGGTCAAAACTGACTCTGTTTAAAACCCCAAATTTTCACTCTCCCAACTGACTTATATGGGGGAACTTCAAATGCTCATAACTCCAGAACCCTAAGTCCTAGAGACTCAAGGGTGGTACCGTTGGACTCGGGGTGCACACAAATGGGGGGGTAGGACAAGGTCCCATGTCTCTATCTTTCTCCGCTGAGGATCAGTCAAAACTGACCCTGGTTAAATCCCAAATTTTCACTCTCCCAACTCACTTATATGGGGGAACTTCAAATGCTCATAACTCCAGAACCCTAAGTCCTAGAGACTCAAGGGTGGTACCGTTGGACTCGGGGTGCACACAAATGGGGGGGTAGGACAAGGTCCCATGTCTGTATCTTGCTCCGCTGAGGATCGGTCAAAACTGACCCTGGTTAAATCCCAAATTTTCACTCTCCCAACTCACTTACATGGGGGAATTTCAAACGCTCATAACTCCAGAACCCTAAGTCCTAGAGACTCAAGGGTGGTACCGTTGGACTCGGGGTGCACACAAATGGGGGGGTAGGACAAGGTCCCATGTCTCTATCTTTCTCAGCTGAGGATTGGTCAAAACTGACTCTGTTTAAAACCCCAAATTTTCACTCTCCCAACTGACTTATATGGGGGAACTTCAAATGCTCATAACTCCAGAACCCTAAGTCCTAGAGACTCAAGGGTGGTACCGTTGGACTCGGGGTGCACACAAATGGGGGGGTAGGACAAGGTCCCATGTCTCTATCTTGCTCCGCTGAGGATCGGTCAAAACTGACCCTGGTCAAAACTCCAAGCCCTGTACACTCTTAACAACCGTGAACACAAACTTCAACTTGACAAAAAGTACCACAAAAAAGGGGGGTCCAAACCACTCCTAGGGCTCTGAAATGTGTTCCTAAACACTTTCTGGGGGAACACTTTTGGCCTTTCACACTTAGGCAGATTTTCACTCTCCCAACTGACTTATATGGGGGAACTTCAAATGCTCATAACTCCAGAACCCTAAGTCCTAGAGACTCAAGGGTGGTACCGTTGGACTCGGGGTGCACACAAATGGGGGGGTAGGACAAGGTCCCATGTCTCTATCTTTCTCAGCTGAGGATTGGTCAAAACTGACTCTGTTTAAAACCCCAAATTTTCACTCTCCCAACTCACTTATATGGGGGAACTTCAAATGCTCATAACTCCAGAACCCTAAGTCCTAGAGACTCAAGGGTGGTACCGTTGGACTCGGGGTGCACACAAATGGGGGGGTAGGACAAGGTCCCATGTCTCTATCTTTCTCCGCTGAGGATCAGTCAAAACTGACCCTGGTTAAATCCCAAATTTTCACTCTCCCAACTCACTTATATGGGGGAACTTCAAATGCTCATAACTCCAGAACCCTAAGTCCTAGAGACTCAAGGGTGGTACCGTTGGACTCGGGGTGCACACAAATGGGGGGGTAGGACAAGGTCCCATGTCTGTATCTTGCTCCGCTGAGGATCGGTCAAAACTGACCCTGGTTAAATCCCAAATTTTCACTCTCCCAACTCACTTACATGGGGGAACTTCAAACGCTCATAACTCCAGAACCCTAAGTCCTAGAGACTCAAGGGTGGTACCGTTGGACTCGGGGTGCACACAAATGGGGGGGTAGGACAAGGTCCCATGTCTCTATCTTTCTCAGCTGAGGATCGGTCAAAACTGACCCTGGTCAAAACTCCAAGCCCTGTACATTCTTAACAACCGTGAACACAAACTTCAACTTGACAAAAAGTACCACAAAAAGGGGGGTCCAAACCACTCCTAGGGCTCTGAAATGTGTTCCTAAACACTTTCTGGGGGAACACTTTTGGCCTTTCACACTTAGGCAGATTTGCACTCTCCCAACTGACTTATATGGGGGAATTTCAAATGCTCATAACTCCAGAACCCTAAGTCCTAGAGACTCAAGGGTGGTACCGTTGGACTCGGGGTGCACACAAATGGGGGGGTAGGACAAGGTCCCATGTCTCTATCTTGCTCCGCTGAGGATCGGTCAAAACTGACCCTGGTCAAAACTCCAAGCCCTGTACATTCTTAACAACCGTGAACACAAACTTCAACTTGACAAAAAGTACCACAAAAAGGGGGGTCCAAACCACTCCTAGGGCTCTGAAATGTGTTCCTAAACACTTTCTGGGGGAACACTTTTGGCCTTTCACACTTAGGCAGATTTGCACTCTCCCAACTGACTTATATGGGGGAACTTCAAATGCTCATAACTCCAGAACCCTAAGTCCTAGAGACTCAAGGGTGGTACCGTTGGACTCGGGGTGCACACAAATGGGGGGGTAGGACAAGGTCCCATGTCTCTATCTTTCTCCGCTGAGGATCGGTCAAAACTGACCCTGGTTAAAACCCCAAATTTTCACTCTCCCAACTGACTTATATGGGGGAACTTCAAATGCTCATAACTCCAGAACCCTAAGTCCTAGAGACTCAAGGGTGGTACCGTTGGACTCGGGGTGCACACAAATGGGGGGGTAGGACAAGGTCCCATGTCTCTATCTTTCTCAGCTGAGGATTGGTCAAAACTGACTCTGTTTAAAACCCCAAATTTTCACTCTCCCAACTCACTTACATGGGGGAACTTCAAATGCTCATAACTCCAGAACCCTAAGTCCTAGAGACTCAAGGGTGGTACCGTTGGACTCGGGGTGCACACAAATGGGGGGGTAGGACAAGGTCCCATGTCTCTATCTTTCTCAGCTGAGGATCGGTCAAAACTGACTCTGGTTAAAACCCCAAATTTTCACTCTCCCAACTCACTTATATGGGGGAACTTCAAATGCTCATAACTCCAGAACCCTAAGTCCTAGAGACTCAAGGGTGGTACCGTTGGACTCGGGGTGCACACAAATGGGGGGGTAGGACAAGGTCCCATGTCTCTATTTTTCTCAGCTGAGGATCGGTCAAAACTGACTCTGGTTAAAACCCCAAATTTTCACTCTCCCAACTGACTTATATGGGGGAACTTCAAATGCTCATAACTCCAGAACCCTAAGTCCTAGAGACTCAAGGGTGGTACCGTTGGACTCGGGGTGCACACAAATGGGGGGGTAGGACAAGGTCCCATGTCTCTATCTTTCTCCGCTGAGGATCAGTCAAAACTGACCCTGGTTAAATCCCAAATTTTCACTCTCCCAACTCACTTATATGGGGGAACTTCAAATGCTCATAACTCCAGAACCCTAAGTCCTAGAGACTCAAGGGTGGTACCGTTGGACTCGGGGTGCACACAAATGGGGGGGTAGGACAAGGTCCCATGTCTGTATCTTGCTCCGCTGAGGATCGGTCAAAACTGACCCTGGTTAAATCCCAAATTTTCACTCTCCCAACTCACTTACATGGGGGAACTTCAAACGCTCATAACTCCAGAACCCTAAGTCCTAGAGACTCAAGGGTGGTACCGTTGGACTCGGGGTGCACACAAATGGGGGGGTAGGACAAGGTCCCATGTCTCTATCTTTCTCAGCTGAGGATTGGTCAAAACTGACTCTGTTTAAAACCCCAAATTTTCACTCTCCCAACTGACTTATATGGGGGAACTTCAAATGCTCATAACTCCAGAACCCTAAGTCCTAGAGACTCAAGGGTGGTACCGTTGGACTCGGGGTGCACACAAATGGGGGGGTAGGACAAGGTCCCATGTCTCTATCTTGCTCCGCTGAGGATCGGTCAAAACTGACCCTGGTCAAAACTCCAAGCCCTGTACACTCTTAACAACCGTGAACACAAACTTCAACTTGACAAAAAGTACCACAAAAAAGGGGGGTCCAAACCACTCCTAGGGCTCTGAAATGTGTTCCTAAACACTTTCTGGGGGAACACTTTTGGCCTTTCACACTTAGGCAGATTTTCACTCTCCCAACTGACTTATATGGGGGAACTTCAAATGCTCATAACTCCAGAACCCTAAGTCCTAGAGACTCAAGGGTGGTACCGTTGGACTCGGGGTGCACACAAATGGGGGGGTAGGACAAGGTCCCATGTCTCTATCTTTCTCAGCTGAGGATTGGTCAAAACTGACTCTGTTTAAAACCCCAAATTTTCACTCTCCCAACTCACTTATATGGGGGAACTTCAAATGCTCATAACTCCAGAACCCTAAGTCCTAGAGACTCAAGGGTGGTACCGTTGGACTCGGGGTGCACACAAATGGGGGGGTAGGACAAGGTCCCATGTCTCTATCTTTCTCCGCTGAGGATCAGTCAAAACTGACCCTGGTTAAATCCCAAATTTTCACTCTCCCAACTCACTTATATGGGGGAACTTCAAATGCTCATAACTCCAGAACCCTAAGTCCTAGAGACTCAAGGGTGGTACCGTTGGACTCGGGGTGCACACAAATGGGGGGGTAGGACAAGGTCCCATGTCTGTATCTTGCTCCGCTGAGGATCGGTCAAAACTGACCCTGGTTAAATCCCAAATTTTCACTCTCCCAACTCACTTACATGGGGGAACTTCAAACGCTCATAACTCCAGAACCCTAAGTCCTAGAGACTCAAGGGTGGTACCGTTGGACTCGGGGTGCACACAAATGGGGGGGTAGGACAAGGTCCCATGTCTCTATCTTTCTCAGCTGAGGATCGGTCAAAACTGACCCTGGTCAAAACTCCAAGCCCTGTACATTCTTAACAACCGTGAACACAAACTTCAACTTGACAAAAAGTACCACAAAAAGGGGGGTCCAAACCACTCCTAGGGCTCTGAAATGTGTTCCTAAACACTTTCTGGGGGAACACTTTTGGCCTTTCACACTTAGGCAGATTTGCACTCTCCCAACTGACTTATATGGGGGAATTTCAAATGCTCATAACTCCAGAACCCTAAGTCCTAGAGACTCAAGGGTGGTACCGTTGGACTCGGGGTGCACACAAATGGGGGGGTAGGACAAGGTCCCATGTCTCTATCTTTCTCAGCTGAGGATCGGTCAAAACTGACTCTGGTTAAAACCCCAAATTTTCACTCTCCCAACTGACTTATAGGGGGGAACTTCAAATGCTCATAACTCCAGAACCCTAAGTCCTAGAGACTCAAGGGTGGTACCGTTGGACTCGGGGTGCACACAAATGGGGGGGTAGGATAAGGTCCCATGTCTCTATCTTGCTCCGCTGAGGATCAGTCAAAACTGACCCTGGTCAAAACTCCAAGCCCTGTACACTCTTAACAACCGTGAACACCAACTTCAACTTGACAAAAAGTACCACAAAAAGGGGGGTCCAAACCACTCCTAGGGCTCTGAAATGTGTTCCTAAACACTTTCTGGGGGAACACTTTGGGCCTTTCACACTTAGGCAGATTTTCACTCTCCCAACTGACTTATATGGGGGAACTTCAAATGCTCATAACTCCAGAACCCTAAGTCCTAGAGACTCAAGGGTGGTACCGTTGGACTCGGGGTGCACACAAATGGGGGGGGTAGGACGAGGTCCCATGTCTCTATATTTCTCAGCTGAGGATCGGTCAAAACTGACTCTGGTTAAAACCCCAAATTTTCACTCTCCCAACTGACTTATATGGGGGAACTTCAAATGCTCATAACTCCAGAACCCTAAGTCCTAGAGACTCAAGGGTGGTACCGTTGGACTCGGGGTGCACACAAATGGGGGGGTAGGACAAGGTCCCATGTCTCTATCTTTCTCAGCTGAGGATCGGTCAAAACTGACTCTGGTTAAAACCCCAAATTTTCACTCTCCCAACTGACTTATAGGGGGGAACTTCAAATGCTCATAACTCCAGAACCCTAAGTCCTAGAGACTCAAGGGTGGTACCGTTGGACTCGGGGTGCACACAAATGGGGGGGTAGGATAAGGTCCCATGTCTCTATCTTGCTCCGCTGAGGATCAGTCAAAACTGACCCTGGTCAAAACTCCAAGCCCTGTACACTCTTAACAACCGTGAACACCAACTTCAACTTGACAAAAAGTACCACAAAAAGGGGGGTCCAAACCACTCCTAGGGCTCTGAAATGTGTTCCTAAACACTTTCTGGGGGAACACTTTGGGCCTTTCACACTTAGGCAGATTTTCACTCTCCCAACTGACTTATATGGGGGAACTTCAAATGCTCATAACTCCAGAACCCTAAGTCCTAGAGACTCAAGGGTGGTACCGTTGGACTCGGGGTGCACACAAATGGGGGGGGTAGGACGAGGTCCCATGTCTCTATATTTCTCAGCTGAGGATCGGTCAAAACTGACTCTGGTTAAAACCCCAAATTTTCACTCTCCCAACTGACTTATATGGGGGAACTTCAAATGCTCATAACTCCAGAACCCTAAGTCCTAGAGACTCAAGGGTGGTACCGTTGGACTCGGGGTGCACACAAATGGGGGGGTAGGACAAGGTCCCATGTCTCTATCTTGCTCCGCTGAGGATCGGTCAAAACTGACCCTGGTCAAAACTCCAAGCCCTGTACATTCTTAACAACCGTGAACACAAACTTCAACTTGACAAAAAGTACCACAAAAAGGGGGGTCCAAACCACTCCTAGGGCTCTGAAATGTGTTCCTAAACACTTTCTGGGGGAACACTTTTGGCCTTTCACAGGCAGATTTTCACTCTCCCAACTCACTTATATGGGGGAACTTCAAATGCTCATAACTCCAGAACCCTAAGTCCTAGAGACTCAAGGGTGGTACCGTTGGACTCGGGGTGCACACAAATGGGGGGGGTAGGACAAGGTCCCATGTCTCTATCTTTCTCAGCTGAGGATCGGTCAAAACTGACTCTGGTTAAAACCCCAAATTTTCACTCTCCCAACTGACTTATATGGGGGAACTTCAAATGCTCATAACTCCAGAACCCTAAGTCCTAGAGACTCAAGGGTGGTACCGTTGGACTCGGGGTGCACACAAATGGGGGGGGTAGGACGAGGTCCCATGTCTCTATATTTCTCAGCTGAGGATCGGTCAAAACTGACTCTGGTTAAAACCCCAAATTTTCACTCTCCCAACTGACTTATATGGGGGAACTTCAAATGCTCATAACTCCAGAACCCTAAGTCCTAGAGACTCAAGGGTGGTACCGTTGGACTCGGGGTGCACACAAATGGGGGGGTAGGACAAGGTCCCATGTCTCTATCTTGCTCCGCTGAGGATCGGTCAAAACTGACCCTGGTCAAAACTCCAAGCCCTGTACATTCTTAACAACCGTGAACACAAACTTCAACTTGACAAAAAGTACCACAAAAAGGGGGGTCCAAACCACTCCTAGGGCTCTGAAATGTGTTCCTAAACACTTTCTGGGGGAACACTTTTGGCCTTTCACAGGCAGATTTTCACTCTCCCAACTCACTTATATGGGGGAACTTCAAATGCTCATAACTCCAGAACCCTAAGTCCTAGAGACTCAAGGGTGGTACCGTTGGACTCGGGGTGCACACAAATGGGGGGGGTAGGACAAGGTCCCATGTCTCTATCTTTCTCAGCTGAGGATCGGTCAAAACTGACTCTGGTTAAAACCCCAAATTTTCACTCTCCCAACTGACTTATATGGGGGAACTTCAAATGCTCATAACTCCAGAACCCTAAGTCCTAGAGACTCAAGGGTGGTACCGTTGGACTCGGGGTGCACACAAATGGGGGGGTAGGACAAGGTCCCATGTCTCTATCTTTCTCCGTTGAGGATCGGTCAAAACTGACTCTGGTTAAAACCCCAAATTTTCACTCTCCCAACTGACTTATATGGGGGAACTTCAAATGCTCATAACTCCAGAACCCTAAGTCCTAGAGACTCAAGGGTGGTACCGTTGGACTCGGGGTGCACACAAATGGGGGGGTAGGACAAGGTCCCATGTCTCTATCTTGCTCCGCTGAGGATCGGTCAAAACTGACCCTGGTCAAAACTCCAAGCCCTGTACACTCTTAACAACCGTGAACACCAACTTCAACTTGACAAAAAGTACCACAAAAAGGGGGGTCCAAACCACTCCTAGGGCTCTGAAATGTGTTCCTAAACACTTTCTGGGGGAACACTTTGGGCCTTTCACACTTAGGCAGATTTTCACTCTCCCAACTGACTTATATGGGGGAACTTCAAATGCTCATAACTCCAGAACCCTAAGTCCTAGAGACTCAAGGGTGGTACCGTTGGACTCGGGGTGCACACAAATGGGGGGGTAGGACAAGGTCCCATGTCTCTATCTTTCTCAGCTGAGGATCGGTCAAAACTGACTCTGGTTAAAACCCCAAATTTTCACTCTCCCAACTGACTTATATGGGGGAACTTCAAATGCTCATAACTCCAGAACCCTAAGTCCTAGAGACTCAAGGGTGGTACCGTTGGACTCGGGGTGCACACAAATGGGGGGGTAGGACAAGGTCCCATGTCTCTATCTTGCTCCGCTGAGGATCGGTCAAAACTGACCCTGGTCAAAACTCCAAGCCCTGTACATTCTTAACAACCGTGAACACCAACTTCAACTTGACAAAAAGTACCACAAAAAGGGGGGTCCAAACCACTCCTAGGGCTCTGAAATGTGTTCCTAAACACTTTCTGGGGGAACACTTTTGGCCTTTCACACTTAGGCAGATTTGCACTCTCCCAACTGACTTATATGGGGGAACTTCAAATGCTCATAACTCCAGAACCCTAAGTCCTAGAGACTCAAGGGTGGTACCGTTGGACTCGGGGTGCACACAAATGGGGGGGTAGGACAAGGTCCCATGTCTCTATCTTGCTCCGCTGAGGATCAGTCAAAACTGACTCTGGTTAAAACCCCAAATTTTCACTCTCCCAACTGACTTATATGGGGGAACTTCAAATGCTCATAACTCCAGAACCCTAAGTCCTAGAGACTCAAGGGTGGTACCGTTGGACTCGGGGTGCACACAAATGGGGGGGGTAGGACAAGGTCCCATGTCTCTATCTTTCTCAGCTGAGGATCGGTCAAAACTGACTCTGGTTAAAACCCCAAATTTTCACTCTCCCAACTCACTTATATGGGGGAACTTCAAATGCTCATAACTCCAGAACCCTAAGTCCTAGAGACTCAAGGGTGGTACCGTTGGACTCGGGGTGCACACAAATGGGGGGGTAGGACAAGGTCCCATGTCTCTATCTTGCTCCGCTGAGGATCGGTCAAAACTGACCCTGGTCAAAACTCCAAGCCCTGTACACTCTTAACAACCGTGAACACCAACTTCAACTTGACAAAAAGTACCACAAAAAGGGGGGTCCAAACCACTCCTAGGGCTCTGAAATGTGTTCCTAAACACTTTCTGGGGGAACACTTTGGGCCTTTCACACTTAGGCAGATTTGCACTCTCCCAACTGACTTATATGGGGGAACTTCAAATGCTCATAACTCCAGAACCCTAAGTCCTAGAGACTCAAGGGTGGTACCGTTGGACTCGGGGTGCACACAAATGGGGGGGTAGGACAAGGTCCCATGTCTCTATCTTTCTCAGCTGAGGATCGGTCAAAACTGACTCTGGTTAAAACCCCAAATTTTCACTCTCCCAACTGACTTATATGGGGGAACTTCAAATGCTCATAACTCCAGAACCCTAAGTCCTAGAGACTCAAGGGTGGTACCGTTGGACTCGGGGTGCACACAAATGGGGGGGTAGGACAAGGTCCCATGTCTCTATCTTTCTCCGCTGAGGATCGGTCAAAACTGACCCTGGTTAAAACCCCAAATTTTCACTCTCCCAACTGACTTATATGGGGGAACTTCAAATGCTCATAACTCCAGAACCCTAAGTCCTAGAGACTCAAGGGTGGTACCGTTGGACTCGGGGTGCACACAAATGGGGGGGTAGGACAAGGTCCCATGTCTCTATCTTTCTCAGCTGAGGATTGGTCAAAACTGACTCTGTTTAAAACCCCAAATTTTCACTCTCCCAACTCACTTACATGGGGGAACTTCAAACGCTCATAACTCCAGAACCCTAAGTCCTAGAGACTCAAGGGTGGTACCGTTGGACTCGGGGTGCACACAAATGGGGGGGTAGGACAAGGTCCCATGTCTCTATCTTTCTCAGCTGAGGATCGGTCAAAACTGACTCTGGTTAAAACCCCAAATTTTCACTCTCCCAACTGACTTATATGGGGGAACTTCAAATGCTCATAACTCCAGAACCCTAAGTCCTAGAGACTCAAGGGTGGTACCGTTGGACTCGGGGTGCACACAAATGGGGGGGTAGGACAAGGTCCCATGTCTCTATCTTTCTCAGCTGAGGATTGGTCAAAACTGACTCTGTTTAAAACCCCAAATTTTCACTCTCCCAACTGACTTATATGGGGGAACTTCAAATGCTCATAACTCCAGAACCCTAAGTCGTAGAGACTCAAGGGTGGTACCGTTGGACTCGGGGTGCACACAAATGGGGGGGTAGGACAAGGTCCCATGTCTCTATCTTGCTCCGCTGAGGATCGGTCAAAACTGACCCTGGTCAAAACTCCAAGCCCTGTACACTCTTAACAACCGTGAACACCAACTTCAACTTGACAAAAAGTACCACAAAAAGGGGGGTCCAAACCACTCCTAGGGCTCTGAAATGTGTTCCTAAACACTTTCTGGGGGAACACTTTGGGCCTTTCACACTTAGGCAGATTTTCACTCTCCCAACTGACTTATATGGGGGAACTTCAAATGCTCATAACTCCAGAACCCTAAGTCCTAGAGACTCAAGGGTGGTACCGTTGGACTCGGGGTGCACACAAATGGGGGGGTAGGACAAGGTCCCATGTCTCTATCTTTCTCCGCTGAGGATCGGTCAAAACTGACCCTGGTTAAAACCCCAAATTTTCACTCTCCCAACTGACTTATATGGGGGAACTTCAAATGCTCATAACTCCAGAACCCTAAGTCCTAGAGACTCAAGGGTGGTACCGTTGGACTCGGGGTGCACACAAATGGGGGGGTAGGACAAGGTCCCATGTCTCTATCTTGCTCCGCTGAGGATCGGTCAAAACTGACCCTGGTCAAAACTCCAAGCCCTGTACACTCTTAACAACCGTGAACACCAACTTCAACTTGACAAAAAGTACCACAAAAAGGGGGGTCCAAACCACTCCTAGGGCTCTGAAATGTGTTCCTAAACACTTTCTGGGGGAACACTTTGGGCCTTTCACACTTAGGCAGATTTTCACTCTCCCAACTGACTTATATGGGGGAACTTCAAATGCTCATAACTCCAGAACCCTAAGTCCTAGAGACTCAAGGGTGGTACCGTTGGACTCGGGGTGCACACAAATGGGGGGGTAGGACAAGGTCCCATGTCTCTATCTTTCTCAGCTGAGGATCGGTCAAAACTGACTCTGGTTAAAACCCCAAATTTTCACTCTCCCAACTGACTTATATGGGGGAACTTCAAATGCTCATAACTCCAGAACCCTAAGTCCTAGAGACTCAAGGGTGGTACCGTTGGACTCGGGGTGCACACAAATGGGGGGGTAGGACAAGGTCCCATGTCTCTATCTTTCTCCGTTGAGGATCGGTCAAAACTGACTCTGGTTAAAACCCCAAATTTTCACTCTCCCAACTGACTTATATGGGGGAACTTCAAATGCTCATAACTTCAGAACCCTAAGTCCTAGAGACTCAAGGGTGGTACCGTTGGACTCGGGGTGCACACAAATGGGGGGGTAGGACAAGGTCCCATGTCTCTATCTTGCTCCGCTGAGGATCGGTCAAAACTGACCCTGGTCAAAACTCCAAGCCCTGTACATTCTTAACAACCGTGAACACAAACTTCAACTTGACAAAAAGTACCACAAAAAGGGGGGTCCAAACCACTCCTAGGGCTCTGAAATGTGTTCCTAAACACTTTCTGGGGGAACACTTTTGGCCTTTCACACTTAGGCAGATTTGCACTCTCCCAACTGACTTATATGGGGGAACTTCAAATGCTCATAACTCCAGAACCCTAAGTCCTAGAGACTCAAGGGTGGTACCGTTGGACTCGGGGTGCACACAAATGGGGGGGTAGGACAAGGTCCCATGTCTCTATCTTTCTCCGCTGAGGATCGGTCAAAACTGACCCTGGTTAAAACCCCAAATTTTCACTCTCCCAACTGACTTATATGGGGGAACTTCAAATGCTCATAACTCCAGAACCCTAAGTCCTAGAGACTCAAGGGTGGTACCGTTGGACTCGGGGTGCACACAAATGGGGGGGTAGGACAAGGTCCCATGTCTCTATCTTTCTCAGCTGAGAATTGTTCAAAACTGACTCTGTTTAAAACCCCAAATTTTCACTCTCCCAACTCACTTATATGGGGGAACTTCAAATGCTCATAACTCCAGAACCCTAAGTCCTAGAGACTCAAGGGTGGTACCGTTGGACTCGGGGTGCACACAAATGGGGGGGTAGGACAAGGTCCCATGTCTCTATCTTTCTCCGCTGAGGATCAGTCAAAACTGACCCTGGTTAAATCCCAAATTTTCACTCTCCCAACTCACTTATATGGGGGAACTTCAAATGCTCATAACTCCAGAACCCTAAGTCCTAGAGACTCAAGGGTGGTACCGTTGGACTCGGGGTGCACACAAATGGGGGGGTAGGACAAGGTCCCATGTCTGTATCTTGCTCCGCTGAGGATCGGTCAAAACTGACCCTGGTTAAATCCCAAATTTTCACTCTCCCAACTCACTTACATGGGGGAACTTCAAACGCTCATAACTCCAGAACCCTAAGTCCTAGAGACTCAAGGGTGGTACCGTTGGACTCGGGGTGCACACAAATGGGGGGGTAGGACAAGGTCCCATGTCTCTATCTTTCTCAGCTGAGGATCGGTCAAAACTGACTCTGGTCAAAACTCCAAGCCCTGTACACTCTTAACAACCGTGAACACAAACTTCAACTTGACAAAAAGTACCACAAAAAAGGGGGGTCCAAACCACTCCTAGGGCTCTGAAATGTGTTCCTAAACACTTTCTGGGGGAACACTTTTGGCCTTTCACACTTAGGCAGATTTTCACTCTCCCAACTCACTTATATGGGGGAACTTCAAATGCTCATAACTCCAGAACCCTAAGTCCTAGAGACTCAAGGGTGGTACCGTTGGACTCGGGGTGCACACAAATGGGGGGGTAGGACAAGGTCCCATGTCTCTATCTTTCTCCGCTGAGGATCGGTCAAAACTGACCCTGGTTAAAACCCCAAATTTTCACTCTCCCAACTGACTTATATGGGGGAACTTCAAATGCTCATAACTCCAGAACCCTAAGTCCTAGAGACTCAAGGGTGGTACCGTTGGACTCGGGGTGCACACAAATGGGGGGGTAGGACAAGGTCCCATGTCTCTATCTTTCTCAGCTGAGGATTGGTCAAAACTGACTCTGTTTAAAACCCCAAATTTTCACTCTCCCAACTGACTTATATGGGGGAACTTCAAATGCTCATAACTCCAGAACCCTAAGTCCTAGAGACTCAAGGGTGGTACCGTTGGACTCGGGGTGCACACAAATGGGGGGGTAGGACAAGGTCCCATGTCTCTATCTTTCTCAGCTGAGGATCGGTCAAAACTGACTCTGGTTAAAACCCCAAATTTTCACTCTCCCAACTGACTTATATGGGGGAACTTCAAATGCTCATAACTCCAGAACCCTAAGTCCTAGAGACTCAAGGGTGGTACCGTTGGACTCGGGGTGCACACAAATGGGGGGGTAGGACAAGGTCCCATGTCTCTATCTTGCTCCGCTGAGGATCGGTCAAAACTGACCCTGGTCAAAACTCCAAGCCCTGTACATTCTTAACAACCGTGAACACAAACTTCAACTTGACAAAAAGTACCACAAAAAGGGGGGTCCAAACCACTCCTAGGGCTCTGAAATGTGTTCCTAAACACTTTCTGGGGGAACACTTTTGGCCTTTCACACTTAGGCAGATTTGCACTCTCCCAACTGACTTATATGGGGGAACTTCAAATGCTCATAACTCCAGAACCCTAAGTCCTAGAGACTCAAGGGTGGTACCGTTGGACTCGGGGTGCACACAAATGGGGGGGTAGGACAAGGTCCCATGTCTCTATCTTTCTCCGCTGAGGATCGGTCAAAACTGACCCTGGTTAAAACCCCAAATTTTCACTCTCCCAACTGACTTATATGGGGGAACTTCAAATGCTCATAACTCCAGAACCCTAAGTCCTAGAGACTCAAGGGTGGTACCGTTGGACTCGGGGTGCACACAAATGGGGGGGTAGGACAAGGTCCCATGTCTCTATCTTTCTCAGCTGAGGATTGGTCAAAACTGACTCTGTTTAAAACCCCAAATTTTCACTCTCCCAACTCACTTACATGGGGGAACTTCAAATGCTCATAACTCCAGAACCCTAAGTCCTAGAGACTCAAGGGTGGTACCGTTGGACTCGGGGTGCACACAAATGGGGGGGTAGGACAAGGTCCCATGTCTCTATCTTTCTCAGCTGAGGATCGGTCAAAACTGACTCTGGTTAAAACCCCAAATTTTCACTCTCCCAACTCACTTATATGGGGGAACTTCAAATGCTCATAACTCCAGAACCCTAAGTCCTAGAGACTCAAGGGTGGTACCGTTGGACTCGGGGTGCACACAAATGGGGGGGTAGGACAAGGTCCCATGTCTCTATTTTTCTCAGCTGAGGATCGGTCAAAACTGACTCTGGTTAAAACCCCAAATTTTCACTCTCCCAACTCACTTATATGGGGGAACTTCAAATGCTCATAACTCCAGAACCCTAAGTCCTAGAGACTCAAGGGTGGTACCGTTGGACTCGGGGTGCACACAAATGGGGGGGTAGGACAAGGTCCCATGTCTCTATCTTGCTCCGCTGAGGATCGGTCAAAACTGACCCTGGTCAAAACTCCAAGCCCTGTACACTCTTAACAACCGTGAACACCAACTTCAACTTGACAAAAAGTACCACAAAAAGGGGGGTCCAAACCACTCCTAGGGCTCTGAAATGTGTTCCTAAACACTTTCTGGGGGAACACTTTGGGCCTTTCACACTTAGGCAGATTTGCACTCTCCCAACTGACTTATATGGGGGAACTTCAAATGCTCATAACTCCAGAACCCTAAGTCCTAGAGACTCAAGGGTGGTACCGTTGGACTCGGGGTGCACACAAATGGGGGGGTAGGACAAGGTCCCATGTCTCTATCTTTCTCAGCTGAGGATCGGTCAAAACTGACTCTGGTTAAAACCCCAAATTTTCACTCTCCCAACTGACTTATATGGGGGAACTTCAAATGCTCATAACTCCAGAACCCTAAGTCCTAGAGACTCAAGGGTGGTACCGTTGGACTCGGGGTGCACACAAATGGGGGGGTAGGACAAGGTCCCATGTCTCTATCTTTCTCCGCTGAGGATCGGTCAAAACTGACCCTGGTTAAAACCCCAAATTTTCACTCTCCCAACTGACTTATATGGGGGAACTTCAAATGCTCATAACTCCAGAACCCTAAGTCCTAGAGACTCAAGGGTGGTACCGTTGGACTCGGGGTGCACACAAATGGGGGGGTAGGACAAGGTCCCATGTCTCTATCTTTCTCAGCTGAGGATTGGTCAAAACTGACTCTGTTTAAAACCCCAAATTTTCACTCTCCCAACTGACTTATATGGGGGAACTTCAAATGCTCATAACTCCAGAACCCTAAGTCCTAGAGACTCAAGGGTGGTACCGTTGGACTCGGGGTGCACACAAATGGGGGGGTAGGACAAGGTCCCATGTCTCTATCTTTCTCCGCTGAGGATCAGTCAAAACTGACCCTGGTTAAATCCCAAATTTTCACTCTCCCAACTCACTTATATGGGGGAACTTCAAATGCTCATAACTCCAGAACCCTAAGTCCTAGAGACTCAAGGGTGGTACCGTTGGACTCGGGGTGCACACAAATGGGGGGGTAGGACAAGGTCCCATGTCTGTATCTTGCTCCGCTGAGGATCGGTCAAAACTGACCCTGGTTAAATCCCAAATTTTCACTCTCCCAACTCACTTACATGGGGGAACTTCAAACGCTCATAACTCCAGAACCCTAAGTCCTAGAGACTCAAGGGTGGTACCGTTGGACTCGGGGTGCACACAAATGGGGGGGTAGGACAAGGTCCCATGTCTCTATCTTTCTCAGCTGAGGATTGGTCAAAACTGACTCTGTTTAAAACCCCAAATTTTCACTCTCCCAACTGACTTATATGGGGGAACTTCAAATGCTCATAACTTCAGAACCCTAAGTCCTAGAGACTCAAGGGTGGTACCGTTGGACTCGGGGTGCACACAAATGGGGGGGTAGGACAAGGTCCCATGTCTCTATCTTTCTCAGCTGAGGATCGGTCAAAACTGACTCTGGTTAAAATCCCAAATTTTCACTCTCCCAACTGACTTATATGGGGGAACTTCAAATGCTCATAACTCCAGAACCCTAAGTCCTAGAGACTCAAGGGTGGTACCGTTGGACTCGGGGTGCACACAAATGGGGGGGGTAGGACAAGGTCCCATGTCTCTATCTTTCTCAGCTGAGGATTGGTCAAAACTGACTCTGTTTAAAACCCCAAATTTTCACTCTCCCAACTCACTTATATGGGGGAACTTCAAATGCTCATAACTCCAGAACCCTAAGTCCTAGAGACTCAAGGGTGGTACCGTTGGACTCGGGGTGCACACAAATGGGGGAGTAGGACAAGGTCCCATGTCTCTATCTTTCTCAGCTGAGGATCGGTCAAAACTGACTCTGGTTAAAACCCCAAATTTTCACTCTCCCAACTGACTTATATGGGGGAACTTCAAATGCTCATAACTCCAGAACCCTAAGTCCTAGAGACTCAAGGGTGGTACCGTTGGACTCGGGGTGCACACAAATGGGGGGGTAGGACAAGGTCCCATGTCTCTATCTTGCTCCGCTGAGGATCGGTCAAAACTGACCCTGGTCAAAACTCCAAGCCCTGTACATTCTTAACAACCGTGAACACAAACTTCAACTTGACAAAAAGTACCACAAAAAGGGGGGTCCAAACCACTCCTAGGGCTCTGAAATGTGTTCCTAAACACTTTCTGGGGGAACACTTTTGGCCTTTCACACTTAGGCAGATTTGCACTCTCCCAACTGACTTATATGGGGGAACTTCAAATGCTCATAACTCCAGAACCCTAAGTCCTAGAGACTCAAGGGTGGTACCGTTGGACTCGGGGTGCACACAAATGGGGGGGTAGGACGAGGTCCCATGTCTCTATCTTGCTCCGCTGAGGATCGGTCAAAACTGACCCTGGTCAAAACTCCAAGCCCTGTACACTCTTAACAACCGTGAACACCAACTTCAACTTGACAAAAAGTACCACAAAAAGGGGGGTCCAAACCACTCCTAGGGCTCTGAAATGTGTTCCTAAACACTTTCTGGGGGAACACTTTGGGCCTTTCACACTTAGGCAGATTTTCACTCTCCCAACTGACTTATATGGGGGAACTTCAAATGCTCATAACTCCAGAACCCTAAGTCCTAGAGACTCAAGGGTGGTACCGTTGGACTCGGGGTGCACACAAATGGGGGGGTAGGACAAGGTCCCATGTCTCTATCTTTCTCAGCTGAGGATCGGTCAAAACTGACTCTGGTTAAAACCCCAAATTTTCACTCTCCCAACTGACTTATATGGGGGAACTTCAAATGCTCATAACTCCAGAACCCTAAGTCCTAGAGACTCAAGGGTGGTACCGTTGGACTCGGGGTGCACACAAATGGGGGGGTAGGACAAGGTCCCATGTCTCTATCTTTCTCCGCTGAGGATCAGTCAAAACTGACCCTGGTTAAATCCCAAATTTTCACTCTCCCAACTCACTTATATGGGGGAACTTCAAATGCTCATAACTCCAGAACCCTAAGTCCTAGAGACTCAAGGGTGGTACCGTTGGACTCGGGGTGCACACAAATGGGGGGGTAGGACAAGGTCCCATGTCTGTATCTTGCTCCGCTGAGGATCGGTCAAAACTGACCCTGGTTAAATCCCAAATTTTCACTCTCCCAACTCACTTACATGGGGGAACTTCAAACGCTCATAACTCCAGAACCCTAAGTCCTAGAGACTCAAGGGTGGTACCGTTGGACTCGGGGTGCACACAAATGGGGGGGTAGGACAAGGTCCCATGTCTCTATCTTTCTCAGCTGAGGATCGGTCAAAACTGACTCTGGTCAAAACTCCAAGCCCTGTACACTCTTAACAACCGTGAACACAAACTTCAACTTGACAAAAAGTACCACAAAAAAGGGGGGTCCAAACCACTCCTAGGGCTCTGAAATGTGTTCCTAAACACTTTCTGGGGGAACACTTTTGGCCTTTCACACTTAGGCAGATTTTCACTCTCCCAACTCACTTATATGGGGGAACTTCAAATGCTCATAACTCCAGAACCCTAAGTCCTAGAGACTCAAGGGTGGTACCGTTGGACTCGGGGTGCACACAAATGGGGGGGTAGGACAAGGTCCCATGTCTCTATCTTTCTCCGCTGAGGATCGGTCAAAACTGACCCTGGTTAAAACCCCAAATTTTCACTCTCCCAACTGACTTATATGGGGGAACTTCAAATGCTCATAACTCCAGAACCCTAAGTCCTAGAGACTCAAGGGTGGTACCGTTGGACTCGGGGTGCACACAAATGGGGGGGTAGGACAAGGTCCCATGTCTCTATCTTTCTCAGCTGAGGATTGGTCAAAACTGACTCTGTTTAAAACCCCAAATTTTCACTCTCCCAACTGACTTATATGGGGGAACTTCAAATGCTCATAACTCCAGAACCCTAAGTCCTAGAGACTCAAGGGTGGTACCGTTGGACTCGGGGTGCACACAAATGGGGGGGTAGGACAAGGTCCCATGTCTCTATCTTTCTCAGCTGAGGATCGGTCAAAACTGACTCTGGTTAAAACCCCAAATTTTCACTCTCCCAACTGACTTATATGGGGGAACTTCAAATGCTCATAACTCCAGAACCCTAAGTCCTAGAGACTCAAGGGTGGTACCGTTGGACTCGGGGTGCACACAAATGGGGGGGTAGGACAAGGTCCCATGTCTCTATCTTGCTCCGCTGAGGATCGGTCAAAACTGACCCTGGTCAAAACTCCAAGCCCTGTACACTCTTAACAACCGTGAACACAAACTTCAACTTGACAAAAAGTACCACAAAAAGGGGGGTCCAAACCACTCCTAGGGCTCTGAAATGTGTTCCTAAACACTTTCTGGGGGAACACTTTTGGCCTTTCACACTTAGGCAGATTTGCACTCTCCCAACTGACTTATATGGGGGAACTTCAAATGCTCATAACTCCAGAACCCTAAGTCCTAGAGACTCAAGGGTGGTACCGTTGGACTCGGGGTGCACACAAATGGGGGGGTAGGACAAGGTCCCATGTCTCTATCTTTCTCCGCTGAGGATCGGTCAAAACTGACCCTGGTTAAAACCCCAAATTTTCACTCTCCCAACTGACTTATATGGGGGAACTTCAAATGCTCATAACTCCAGAACCCTAAGTCCTAGAGACTCAAGGGTGGTACCGTTGGACTCGGGGTGCACACAAATGGGGGGGTAGGACAAGGTCCCATGTCTCTATCTTTCTCAGCTGAGGATTGGTCAAAACTGACTCTGTTTAAAACCCCAAATTTTCACTCTCCCAACTCACTTACATGGGGGAACTTCAAATGCTCATAACTCCAGAACCCTAAGTCCTAGAGACTCAAGGGTGGTACCGTTGGACTCGGGGTGCACACAAATGGGGGGGTAGGACAAGGTCCCATGTCTCTATCTTTCTCAGCTGAGGATCGGTCAAAACTGACTCTGGTTAAAACCCCAAATTTTCACTCTCCCAACTCACTTATATGGGGGAACTTCAAATGCTCATAACTCCAGAACCCTAAGTCCTAGAGACTCAAGGGTGGTACCGTTGGACTCGGGGTGCACACAAATGGGGGGGTAGGACAAGGTCCCATGTCTCTATTTTTCTCAGCTGAGGATCGGTCAAAACTGACTCTGGTTAAAACCCCAAATTTTCACTCTCCCAACTGACTTATATGGGGGAACTTCAAATGCTCATAACTCCAGAACCCTAAGTCCTAGAGACTCAAGGGTGGTACCGTTGGACTCGGGGTGCACACAAATGGGGGGGTAGGACAAGGTCCCATGT